>NC_074719.1:46667383-46967383 GCF_947242115.1 Biomphalaria glabrata
AGCTGGCATTTGACGTCTTCATTGCTATTAAACTTCTTGTTCTGTATCAGCGTCGACTAACTTGTATTGATTGTTTGGCCTTTCGGCCGGTGTTATAGCATTTCGTTGAGTGTTACCTCCGTTTGGCTTATCTGCATTAGACACCGCGGAAGCGCTTACAGTCATATGAACCATCCTCCCCTGTCCTGCGGGAGCTTTGAATTATTAGGCAATAAGCATCTGAAATTCTGAAGAAACATCCGAAGCATGTAAAAAAAAACAACATACTCTCTGTATCTGCACTCAGCTAACCCAATCTTACAGTGACGCATGAAATACACTGGCTCCTCAGTTCATTCATCCAAATAGTAATAACAAAGGTCAACACGCAGTAGTGGTCACTCCGATTATGGACACTTACTAGCATAATTTTACTTTGCAGTATTTTGGTTACTTCTGACATATTTGGTTCTGTTATGGTTACCGTGGAGGCGGTAAAGCGCCTGGCTTCCGCCCCGGGTCCGAAATCTGGTGAAGACTGGGATTTTTAATTTCAGAATCTTTGGGCACCTCTGTGTCCACCCAGCTCTAATGGGTACCTGACATTAGTTCGGGAAAGGTAAAGGCGGTTGGTCGTTGTGCTGGCCACATGACACCCTCGTTAGCCGTAGGCCACAGAAACAGATGACCTTAACATCATTTGCCCTATAGACCTCGAGGTCTGAAAGGGGAACTTATTTACATTACTTTATGAGTACCATGGAATAATTAAGGCTACACTCTCGAGTTCTAATGGCTCATAAGCTAAGTAGTTACTAACGTTATTGTTGCTCTTTAAAGCACTTTACATTTAAAGCAAGTTATTAAAGATGTTACATTACAAAGGGGACGGAATATTTCATTTTACATTGCGCAAGTATGTGGGAAACAACAAAAAACCATAGACCGCTAGAGAGAAAACAAATGTGGACAGGAAAACATGTGGACACCATGGATGATTGGATACAGCTTTCCTCCACACAAAAACACAAACATTACAGAGAGAGAAAGACTTTTTTTTTTTTAATCGTCGGTATTTGTGGAAAAAGGCACCCATTGAGTCGCCTCCTCTGTGTGATACTGCTATACTAGTACTGTCAACTAGCTAACAGTAAGGTAAGCTGACGTCATGGTCTCGTTCACCTTGGTGCTTCAAATGTCCAGTGGGGTCAAGATGGCCCAGGTGTTGACCTCATTAGAACACATACATCCACCATAACCCACCCCCCCTGGCGGTGAGTCGCCACTACTTGACAAGGCCAGCAGGCGTTCATGGGAAGGACAACCAGCAGCAGTAGGATACGTCTGCGAGGAACTCAAAAATATCCAATAGTTAAAGCACCCCCCCTCACACACTCTTCTCAGCCAGTTGTAACGTGTACCGCCTGGCCAGTAGCTCTTAAGTCATGTCAGATAGCTACTTCAAAGTTTACAAGTGTCCATCTAGGAGTCTTAGTGGCCTGCTGACTGCTTCGCCGTCCAGCAATCGGGGGAGGGGAAAGCAAAGGAAGGGGAAAGTATTACATATCATCGTCTTGGCTCCTTTCTGTAGAAGCCCCTACATTGCTTCAGTTACACAAGACACTGAACCAGTTAGGAAGTTCTGTTATGTAGTGCGCTGCAATCTTTATGATATTTGGAATCAGTTTTCTGGCTATACAGTACACTACAGTCTGTATGACATTTGGAATCAATTTTCTAGCTATACAGTACACTGCGCAATTTATACACAACACTGCGCCACTTATGCAGTACACTGCGCCAGTAGTACTATGCACCAGAGCTAATCGGTAGTCTTAATTAAAGCAATGTTGATTGTCTGCTTTGTTTGTTTGTTTTTTTTGTTGAGGTACATCGTCATTATGCAGACCAAGCCACATTTCAAAACTTCCCTTACCCCTCTTCCTAATCGTTTGACATGTGTTGGTTGTTCCTTTTACAATTAAATATTATGTCATCCTAACCTAAAGCTTCCTTCTTGACCCGGTGCTATCCAGACAACAGTCCAGAGCGCGAACCACACAATCAGGGACAATCCAGTTAGGTCAAAAGAAGTATTATATTTCGAATTGTGAATGTGACAATACACGCGTATAGATCTATATATTTCATTTAATATGTAATAAAAAGCCCCGAAATATCAATCGCTTGACCAAACAGACCCGCTGTCAAAGAGGGAATGGGAACAAACAGGACAGGGCTTGTATACGTATTTGAAAGAGTTTTTGGCATGTGGAGGAGGACGTTGTCTGGGCGAAAGTATTTCTCGCGACTGGCCTCGACCGAATGCGATCCAATTGAGCCAGACAGTTTCCCTGCCTACACCAATTAGACCTAGTGACGTCATGCCGCTGTCTCCAGTTACCTATGGCGTACACATTTAGACTTGACTTGACCATTGTCGCAGAGTCTATACTTAAGTCTAGGATAAAAAATCAAGTTTCTTCATTTCTCCCCTGTTGATTTTCACCTTCTTTTTTTGATTAATTACCTGCCCCCTGATCAAAAGGTTTAACGGTTCTCAAAAGATTTTTTTTTTAATCACTTAAAAGCAAGGAGAAAGTCCAAAAACGTTTTTGTTATTTGTTACCTACATGATGCCATTGTGAATAGATGTGGCTACACGATGCTATTGTGAATAGATTTGGCTACATGTAGCTCTTGTTCACATGGTCTTTCCATCCAAACCTAACTCAGACGCCAATCGACAACAAAGACATGAGCGTAACTGAACAATAAGCCCCAACATTTCTATTTTTTTTTCTTCTAGGTCAAAATTTTTGTCCACGCAGGAAACTGGTCAAATTAGTGTAGTGCCTGGTGTGGGACATTGTTGAGTCCTCGCCCCCCCCCCCCCCCGACCCCCATCCAACGATTGTTACGCTTCGTTAATTGGACTAAAGGTTGATTGTGTTTTCGGCTAAAGAGCTACTGCTGTGAAAAATACCCGGATAGGAAATAAAATTGTCTTTATGATTTTTTTTCCCAAATTCAATATATTAAGAAGTCAATCTACTTACATTGAGACAGTGAAATGATAGCATCTGGTGGAGTAGACATAACATTTGCATCTCTGTCTGTCTGTTTGTCTGTCTGTCTGTGTACCAATACGTATATCCTATCCAACCATGTTGGCTGTCTGCCTGCAATAATGTCTGTTATTAATGTAGTCTGATTTTGGTCTTTAAAAAATTCAGTCCGAGTCTAATATGTTTGCCTGATTGTACTAAAATTACCACAAGAAAAGAATACATTTTTTTTTCTACAAAATATTATGAAAATGAATAAATAAAAATACCAATACGTATATCCTATCCAACCATGTTGGCTGTCTGCCTGCAATAATGTCTGTTATTAATGTAGTCTGATTTTGGTCTTTAAAAAATTCAGTCCGAGTCTAATATGTTTGCCTGATTGTACTAAAATTACCACAAGAAAAGAATACATTTTTTTTTTCTACAAAATATTATGAAAGTGAATAAATAAAAAAATACAAAGAGATGATAATGAAGTAAAGAAAGCAAGTTCCCCCCGTTGCTCCACTCTATACAAATAGTCAACAATAAAAAAAACGAAACGAAACGAAAGCACCTGCCCAGATTCTAGAAACCCCCATCTCTACAGTGGCTCTAGTTCAACTTTTTAACCCACCCGAATAAAAATCAAACGTTCAAATTTCCTTAACGAAACTAATCAGCTCATCCCTATGCCCCGCCCCTTTCCCGGCTCCCTCTGCGGTTTCGAGGCTTTTTTTTTTTTTTTTCTTCTCCTTCTTTAAACTCCAGAGAATGCTTCCGGGTCGCTCGAGCGATAAATTTACCTCTGGGGGAGAGAGGGACCCAAGTGAGAGTTTTTGGAATTGGGCGAAAGTTCCAACGCTGCACCACTGAGTTCATCAAATCTAAAGGTTTTCCCAGGCGTAAGAAAGGGGCGCCCTGAATTTGGCTTTGAAAGTTATACGCCACCATTTGTGAAGGTTTGCATGCACCTTCACGGGGGGTGGAGTACGCCCCCGTGACGGGCGAGTACAAAAGACGGCTTGGGGCGCTATTAGATCGCATGTTTGAGGTTTCGCTTTGTGTAGTAAGGGGCGCCGAGTTTGACTGGCTTCGCCGGGTGTGGTGTGTGGTGTGAGGGAGTGAGAAAGTTCTGCTGCGACCACAAGGCCTAGTTTAATAATTGACTGTTTTTAGTAATTCACTTCTATGTTCGGATCACAGACCTATATATATTATACCTTGACTGGAAAACGGAAACAAATTCTTATCCGATAATGATCATATCACAGACCTATATATATATATATATATATAGAGAGAGAGAGAGAGAGAGAGAGAGAGATTCTTAAGTACGTAACTCTTTTTCAAGTTGTACGCGAAGTCGAACCGAATATATATCTTTTCTGTTGATCTTTAGTTTTCAAAGTTTAGAAATAATGCAATACTATTTTGCGGATTTTTAATAGAATGGTCAATTAATGACAGAACTATATATCCACTCAAATATGTGAAATAAAAGCCATTTCCTGTTAGTTTCCATTGAGATAGCGTTTCAAAAATCCTAGATCAAAATAATTCACGTCTGTTGATTTTAATCATCTTATGTACATTTAAATACATTGATTAATCTTTCCAGATTATGAATCTAAAAATTGCAAAATAATAATCATGAGATGAGAGTACTCATATTTTCGATGTTCAATTACTAGATCTAGATCTAAACATTAAATTTTATGTTACATAGGTTAGGGTTGAAAAAAAATAACAACTTTACTTCTTATAACTACTTTACTAAACAACGCCTTGTTTCAACTTTTTTTGAAGTTTTTTCACGACATTTTTTTGCAGTGTTAAAAGATATCCATGTCCAATCTAGATATAATATATATTTATAGGTCTGTGGTTTGCATATAAGATTTGACCTTCTGAATTGTCACACTAAAAGTGAATCTTAGTAAGAGGGAAAAAAAAAAAGAAAGCAATATAAAGAATGTGGTGTCTATAAAATGGAACGTAAGGAAAAAATAATTTAATAAAAAAAGATGAAACTATTGGGAAATTTCGAAATTAAATGACAGAATAAACTATGTTAATGACGCCATTTCACACGATCATTGCTGACAACTAATAAGATTTTTTTTTCAAATGTACAAGCTAAAAAGCTTAGAAATGTGATTCTACCTTGCTTAACAGTGCATATACATAAATCAATAACATTATTTAGTTTATTTAAATACTTAGTATAGCAATACTTTACAACCGGAAACGCCAAAAAAAAAAAAGCTTGCTATTTATGGATTTGACTCACCTAATAAAAGTCTCCCATAGCAGACGTGGCACGCTAGTTCAAATTTAATTTCGTGAAATCTCAGATTACTTTAACTCTTTCTCTCCGAACTGACGATGCCAGCGTTGATTCCACCAGAATGTGGTAAATAATTACGGAGAGAAAGAGTTTAAAAAAACAACAACAACTGAAAAGCTTGAGATTGATGAGAAAAAAAAATCCTAAGTGTTTCTTTTATTCTCGAGAGTATACATATATAAATAGTACAATTCTTTACTTTGTTTTCCATTAGCTTAATTGTTACTGTAATTTCTTTACTGAGCAAGTTTTTAGCTTTTTATAGAGAACGAGATGGCATCACTTTGCTTTAACAGAGGATCAAACTTAAGTCGCTCATTGATGATCTGATGCTCTACTCTTTCACCCCCTTTGACATGTCATAATGCACACAGACTGTAAACATCATACAAAATGATCCTAGACGTTTCGTCACATCACGTGAGAATGCATGTCTCACACGAGAATCACGTGACGCAACGACAGGGGTTGCACCCCCCCCCCCTTCGCAGTTGTAATGACAAATCTATATGCCAGTGACAGGCAGAGGTGTCAAGGGGAGGATAACTCACACTCACCCCGAGACTGATACTTCGATGATATTGACTGGGTGATTGTCTCCCATTGATTGTCACAGCCGGAGTGTGCACTTTACGAAACTGCACGCTATAGGAACAATTGGGTATCGGAATATTAAAGACACACCTTTACAATTGCATACATAGGACTAATACCTTTTTTGTTTCAGATAAAAGTTGTATAAGTATATCCTGCCTTCACCTTTCATGCTGAACCGAAATTAAACATGATTTACCCATAATAATCAATTAAAAAAGAAAGAAAAGGATATAAAACAAAATCAATTAAAACTTCTCTTATTTCAATCTATTACAAACGCCATGTATGTTAAAGGGAAACTCCGATGGTTTTTCAAATTTGATTTATTGACATATTTAAATTCTGCGTAAAAAGTTGTAATAGTAAACATTTTACCTTTTTTTTTTAAATTTAAATGCTTAGAAACATTTATATTTAATAAATTAGTCAGTAAATTCTTCACATTCCAAAAAAAACAACAAGAAACGGGGCTCTATGAGATTTTGTTTTAAGCTAGTTCATACGTCACTTCCCTCAACAATACTGAAAGAGAAACTAGATTTGACCAATCGTATCGCTTCATTCTTACAGTAGCTGTTAGGCTTAGTGACGGCCTAGTCCATAGCTATGATACAGTTATATATATATCTAAAAGCATTAGGATAATCAACTTGAGAAAAAGAGTAACATTTTCATCTAAGCCTCTCTCTGTCCCAAGAAGTAAATAGATATTGTCTGACTGATTCGAACAAACTGGTCAGTGTAAGGCTAGTCGAGACTAACAAGACAAGCGATAGTGTTTGTTGTGTGTTGAGTGGTCAGGCGAGAAAATACACACTGCCGTGGTTAGTCAAGCATGTAAATCTACTTTAAATACGCATTTTTTCTTTGCTTACAAGGTCCTAGATCTAACTGCATAGACCTAGATATGTTTCTTTTACGAGAATGTAAACTTTGCTGTATGGTCTCCCGTTATACAATAAGTCAATAGATTAAAAAACATTTGTGACGTCACATAGAAACCCGGTGAAAGTCTGTGACTGTTTTGGATGCGCAGGAAAATTACGTCAGAAAAACATCAATTACTAAGTTATTATTGCAAAAAAAAAAAAAAGAATCATTTATTCATTATCTGTAAATCAAAACATATATTATTATCAAAACTTGTCAAAACCATCGGAGTTTCCCTTTAAGACTGGGAACTTAGTATGTTTCTTTTTCTTTTTTTTTTAAATTCTTCTACCTTCCATGGACCCGAACCTAGATTCTTCATTCATCAGCCACCGCTCTGCCACCCAGACACAGCTTTTTTTTTTTTTTACTTCATGGTTCGGAGACACATTTTTTTCCCCCTTGAATTGTTTTTGCTACATCTTGACTTTAATTTTCTGGTCCAGTTTCTTTAGTGAACAGGAGCAGAGGGGCGGAGAAGGGAGGGGGGGCATCTTGGAGACGTCTTCCCGTGTTTCCGTTGGCTAGTCATCAAACACAATTTGAATCAATTCTACGGGCTACAACTATTTGAATGTTTCAAACAAATAGTAATATTTAATAACAATAATAATAAGCTTTTATTCATGAGAAAGTCTTACATTGTGTGCTTAACACAGACTTTCCCATAATTGATATCAGGCACCCACTGGTGTTAGGTGGACTCTATGCGTCCTAAAAATCTCAAAATTCAAAATCACTTGGATTCGTACCTGAAACTCCTCGGTGGTAAAGTCAAGGGCCTTACCACTCGGACAGCTCGCCCCGCACACTAAGAAAACATTCCGTTAAAAAAATATCAAATGAAGTCACGTGACATTAAGTCAAAATTTTGAATTTTGTTTTTGACGAAATAAAATATAAGAATATGTGTCTGAATTTGTTCCGCCAACATGGCGAAATTCTGTTTTAAATCGCAAGATATTAAAGAGTACATTGCTTCCCTTGTCTTGATGATTCCGGAAAGAAGTAGTCTAGTGATCAGAATACAGGTTTGTAAGAAATACAGTCTAGTGCTTACTGAGGACACTTTATTATGAGATTGGGGACTATAATAGAAGTCTGTTGAGTGTTTCTCGTAATCTTGTGCTCATAATGTTTTACAAATACTTTTCATAATTAAAAAAAAATAAATTAACGTAGTTAAAAAATTAAGAACTACATGATGTGACGAGTTATTTCCCTTCCCTCTTTCGATTCTAAAAGTGAGTTGTCATCCTTGCTGTACAGCGAATGACTTAAGTCATGTGACTGAACATAATCAAATGACATGTAATTATATCATTCCGTTTTTTTAATTACTTCCATTTCTGTAACCCTCCAAGACTGGGCTGTGTATTGGCTGCTCGAGCTGAACTTGAACTAAATTTTTTTTTTGAAAAGGGGGGAGGGGGAGAAAGAGGGAGAAAAAAAAATCAAAGTTCGGAACGGGAAGGAGCAGGCCCAGCGCCCCGGGGTTCTACACTATGTTGTGTGTTTACATAACGTAGATCTCGGGCACCCCAGGGAGTTAATTGTCAGTTCAGGATACCAGAGTAATTAGTCTTTGTGCGGTGATACGTCTTGGGGGTCACAGAGACTCGTACGAAATATGGAGAGATACAGCTGGAGACATGAAGTAAAAGAGAGAGAGAGAGAGTGAGGGAGAGTAGTGGGAGAGAAAGAGGAGATAGAAGGAAAACTATTGGGGAGATAGATAGAGAGAGGGAGTTTCGTATTTGTCCTGAGCCGCATTCAGTTCAATGGTATGAACATTAAAGGACATCCTTTACATTACAAGAAACGTACACGTAGTGTGTGTTGTGTCTTTGTATGTGTGCGCAGTGTGATTAGTGTGTGTGTTTAGTGTATGTGTGTGTGTGATCTACTTGAAAATGTGTGGTTGTAAATATATTTGAAACAAATTAAGTCTTGCAATAGACTGCCGTCAATCTGATCTGTCAATAATGGAACAAATGCACGCATTTACTTTCGCGTACTGCAAATTTCTATAACACTTTTTGGATATAACTTCAGATTTGAAAACACCATCTTTGCCCAAACCTCAAACCAGACAGGGAATGGCAGCGGGCAAGGTTTGAACCCCAGACCACAAAACGACAGTCCAAAGTATATACCACATAACCAGCCATCCATCCATTCAAATTAACTGACTTTGCAATGAGCAAATGAAGAGAAACAGAATGATCTCAAAACTCCTGTCTCTGTGGCATTTTACAAATCAAGAGATGATCTTTTCCCTTTGCAACTTCATGTGTGACTAAAGAGGCCAATCCTTGATACACAGCTGCGGTCACAGGATGGGCATATGTAATCACCAGGCGCCGTTGCATTTTTACCCTTCTTTCTACTACTGTTGTTTATGGTATCTGCAATCGGGACCCTTTTCTTTATGCTCGCTCTCCATGTGGATCTATCCACAGCCTTTTTTTCACCTTTTAAGAATTATATTGACGCAGGGAAAAGTTATACTGACGTCAATATAATTAATTAATAGTACAATTTTAGACCTTTTTTTTATATATTTCTGTTGCCTCAAATGCAAAACAACCACTCTGCCTTTCTATGTCTTTCGCTCTCTCTCTCTTTCTCTGCCTCTCTCTCTCTCTCTCTGATTGTAGCTAAAAAACATTTTTAAACATTAGTGGTATTACCAAGTCATTATTTAATTATGTTTGAGCCGCTGTCAACGGGGTGGCACCGCGTCTGTGTTCTATTTGTTCCCAAACCTCACGCAGTCTCCAAGAAGAAAGTGATGTCTATCTAGGTGGCTGCTTCTTTATGGAAACTGGACGAAATTTCAAGGGAAGAAACTTAACTTGAAATAATGTGTTGTGGGAGTTTCCTCCCCTAGAGCGTCAACTGTGCTTGTTAATCTGTGATTAAAAGAACTTTAGAAGCTTTCTTTCTTTCTTTCATGTCCAGGGTGGCTCGATTATCATGATGCGATCGTAGATTATCTTCAGTGTCTTTTATCATATCGTCTTCCTTCCTGTGACCATTTGTCAGCTTTAGATATTCAATGGAGGGGCAGGCTAGTTCCGGTTGCTCGTTTGCTCTGATTGGAAGTTTGATCATCACACTTTTTCGTGACGTGGACCGCATGAGGTCCACCACGCCCACATGGTGCCGCGTCCAGGATCAAAGGTCACATGAGCTGCGGGAAGTGCGCGACTTATTACGCGCGGCAACAAAGATGGCATCTTTTACTCCATCTTTTCTTTCTAATTTTACGGATTTTTTTTCGCTTTTTGATTCAGGGGTTAATAAAAACCCACCTTGCTCAGTAAGAAAGAATTGAAGGAGAGTTATATAGAAAGAGGAACTATTAGAGAGAGGAGAGAGAGAGAGAGAGGTGTCTCTGGACATGTCTTTAACTTTGTGACGTCAATATAGATTTCATGTTATTTCTTTCTCTCCTTATCGACGATACCATCGTTGATTTGACCCCATTAAATTAACAATTTTTTGTTTGTTTCATAAACTTTAATTGGTGTTATATAAAAAAGGGCATGCATTTATCTATACCAATTATAACATTTTCTGATTAAAAGAAAAATGTTATTGAAATTTAACCCTATCAGAAGTACAAATGGATATTCTTTCTGAACAGGGAATATAATTACGGAGAGATAGAGTTAAACTAGTTGTGACTTAAACACTTGACCTAACCCGGTTTGCTATATTCTTTCAATATTTATCTTTAATACAAGTCACTAAGTGTGAATCAAGATCTAGTCAGCTTTTTTTTTTTTTTAATTTTTAATTTGGTATTAGTCTACATATTTAAAAGCTCCCCTTTCAGACGTCACGATCTATGGAGCAGATGACGTAAAGCTAAATGTTTCTGAGGTCCACGGTTAACAAGGGTGTCGCGTGGCCAGCACAACGACCAACCGCCTTTACTTTTCCTCAACTAATGTCAGGTACCCATAAGAGCTGGGTGGATTCAGAGGAGGCCCAAAGATCCCGAAAGTAAACAAAATCCCAGTTTTCACGAGGATTCGGATTTGGGACCTCCAGTTCGGAAACCAAGCGCTTTACCACTCAGCCACCGCGTCTCCTAGTCTCCCTATTAAGTAATAAATTATTGTGTGTGTTGCGAAACGAAGAGAATGCAGTTAGAGGAGTAGATGGGAAGACGTTCCTGTCTGTGGAAGAGATTCTAGCCCTGGAAAAGGCCGGAATGGAGTAGGTCTGTTGTCAGAGCAGGTGTGGTGCTTCCACGGCCCACAGATTAAAACACAGAACAAATCAGAAGTTTCTGAACGAACCAATAAGATATATCGAAGTCCTAGAAAAAAATTTTCTTTCCCTATTCTCTTTATTGCTAGTCCTGCATAACACACACAAGTGTCGCACACGCGCAGTGGCGTACCAAGAAATAGTGCTGGTGGGGCAGACTCATCGGGCTTTACCGCTCAGGCACCGCGCCTCCCTACGCCACTCACACACATCTACAAACTCGCCAACAAACTCACAAACGGACCAAGCAGACTACGAGATGTATTGTCTGTAAAGATGTTTACCCTCTTCAGGGTCATCCCAGGTTAAAATAAACTGATTCCAACAAATACAGGAGATTTAGAGCAAACAAGGTGAGATAATCAATGTTTAGGAGGGGAATTAGAATTAAAAGACCATTCATTCTCGGGAGTGTTGTCTCCCTTTCAAAACAAAATATTATGAAGATATTTCTTTTCTTCATTTTAATCTTTTGCTAGAAATCATCTCCCCCCCCCCCCTCATTTCGCTTAAGGAAACGATTTAAGTGAATACATAGGACACATTTTCATTGTGGCGAAAACACACACACACTATTACACTCAACACACCGACGCTTATTCCAATCCAGGCAACTCTTTTAAATCTATACATTTTTTTTTTCTTTGCTTTTTTTTTTTATGAATCGCCTACTCGAACACCTTTCATCTGTTTCCACCGACCGAGATTTTTGTCAGCCATTGATTGAAGTGTCCCGATTAATACCAAACATGGGGAAAGGTTTGTCTGTCGTCGAGGTATTTAGCAGATAGCATACAAACAAGGGTGACAATCACCGCGTTCTGTTGGCAAGAGACGCAACTCCCGCCATCGGCTTAACGGAAGCGCTCAAAATTGAAAAGGAATTGATTTTCTGGGAGTGAATTGAGCAAGGTGAATAGAAGAGAGAGAGAGAGAGATGGAAATCCTTTCTCTCCGGGTCTTTTTTTTTCTTTTTATTCTTCCGGAGCAAATACCGAGAAACGGGCAGGACACCTGAGCCAAAGCTGACGCCGCTGGTCGTGGTGCCGCTGCTGTTTTTGAGCGGTGGGCGCCCAAGGGGTATGAGGGTTTAATAGGGAAGAAAGTTTTTGTTTTGAGGTTTGATCCTAAGTGGACTGACTGTTTACGACAACTCTGTAGGAGTGGATAAAAGGGGGGTGGGCTCTTTACGACAGTCCTGTGTGTTAAGGGATTTTTTAAGTATAGGCAAAGACAGACTTGATTCATAGATATGTTGTTCGTTTGATTGGTGATTGATTTGTGGATAGTTCATTTGATTGACAATTGATTTGTGGATAGTTCTTTTGATCGAATGATTTGTGGATAGTTCGTTTGATTGAGGGTTGATTTGTGGATTGTTTGTTTGATTAATTTGTGGATAGTTCGTTTGATTGAGGATTGATTTGTGGCTTGTGTGATTGATTTGTGGATAGTTCGGATGATTGATTTGTGGATTGTGTGTTTGATTGATAATTGATTTGCGGATAGTTCGTTTGATTGATGATTTATTTATGGATAGTTCTTTTGATTGATGATTGATTTGTAAATTGTGTGTTTGATTGATAATTGATTTGTGCACTACTCCAGTAGAGCCTTTTCCGATTTGTTTAAGACGTGTGCTGGTCACGTGACACCGGCAGGACTGATGACGTATTCAGCAGGTGACTGACTCACCCCATGTTTACCCGAGCTCTCTAATAGCTCCTCCTCTCAATGCACGGGAAGAGATTGGAAAATAACAAGAGGCAGGGGGAAAAGTGGGGGGGGGGTTATGGAAAGAGGAGGACTTATTAGGCCACCTTTTACCTGCCCCCGGTGTGTGGCGTCAGATGATATGACCAATGCGTGATCTCTGCTCCATGTTTGTCTTTTTTTTCCCCCAGAGTAAGCCTCAGTGTGTGTGTGTATTAGTAGAGTTCTTTACTGAATTAGCTCAATGTATGCGTGTGTGTGTGTGTGTGTGTGTGTCTGGTGTCCGTGAGTGTGTGTTTTAATAACATTCCTAATAGCTAAGTTAATCGTTTTTAAAGGGCATTCAAGTACAACCGTGGAAAAAAAAATCTTATCTTCATTTAAGTCTTTGGTCCTTTCTCGCTGGAGACTCCCAGACTTCTTTGTACTGTTGTAAAGAGAGGCTACATACTTGCAGACATTTTGGTCATTGGTTTGGCTTTTTTTTTTTTTTTTTTTTTTTTGCATGTGTGTCACGTGTCACATTAAGACCTGACCATAACTCTCGCAGCTCTCTTCTCTTTATTTTATGGTGGTGGGAAATTTAAACAAAAATAATTATTATTTCGAATTATTTTAAATTGGTCGTATCTAACTCTCTCTCTCTTTCTCTCTCTCTCTCTCTCTCTCTCTCACACACACACACACATATATACATACATATATATATATACACACGCGCCTACGCAAGCTACTCGTCCACTTGACAAACAAACAAGTTTCTATGCCGTAGAAGAAAAAGGTTCCATACTTGTGGAAAAGTCTTAATTTTTATGAAAAGTTTGAAACCTCTGCATTAGTATCTTCTATCTTCATGTTTGAGTATCTTTATGTTTAAGTATCTTTAAGTTTGAGTCTTCAAGTTTTAGTATCTTCAAGTTATAGTATCTTCAAGTTATAGTATCTTAACATTTTAGTATCTTAAAGTTTGAAAACTGCATTAGTATCTTCTATCTTCATGTTTGAGTATCTTTAAGTTTGAGTATCTTCAAGTTATAGTATCTTCAAGTTATAGTATCTTAACATTTTAGTATCTTAAAGTTTGAAAACTGCATTAGTATCTTCTATCTTCATGTTTGAGTATCTTTAAGTTTGAGTATCTTCAAGTTATAGTATCTTCAAGTTATAGTATCTTAACATTTTAGTATCTTAAAGTTTGAAAACTGCATTAGTATCTTCTATCTTCATGTTTGAGTATCTTTAAGTTTGAGTATCTTCAAGTTATAGTATCTTCAAGTTATAGTATCTTAACATTTTAGTATCTTAAAGTTTGAAAACTGCATTAGTATCTTCTATCTTCATGTTTGAGCATCTTTAAGTTTGAGTATCTTCAAGTTTGAGTATCTTCAAGTTTTAGTATCTTCAAGTTATAGTATCTTCAGGATTTTAGTATCTTCAAGTGATAGTATCTTCACGTTTTAGTATCTTCACGTTTCACTGAGTATTGTTTCATTTCTTCTACCGCGCTACTTTTTATTTCTCCCGTGTCTTCATGTTTTTTTTTCATTCATGTCCTTCCAGCTCTAGCAGTAGAACTCTTTCCTTCACCAAAAAGTTCTCTCCAACTCTTCAAAAAAAAAAAAAGTCACGTCTTCCGCTGTCTTCATTCGTTCTGTCTCTCCATCACGTCGTGTCTCTCTATCTCATCCTCTTCACAAGACCCTCTGGTCCATCTCTCCACACTCGCCCCCCCCCCCTCCTCGGCCTCACACACCTATTGTCAACGAGCCTGCCAATTAGCAAGTCTAACGTTCACTGTCTAGTCCACCATCACCACCCCACCTTCTCCCTCAACCCCCCCCCCCCGGCCCATTTCTTTTCCCATGCCACACTCTGTGCTGACATCTATCGGCAGTTTTTTTTTTTTTTTACTCTTTCTAAACTCCTCCATTTAAATTTTTTTTCAGCTTTACTTTCGTTCTTTAACTTCCACACATGTCGCACCCACTCAATATCTGATCCACCACACACTCTCCCACACATCAACACTTTTACCTGCATTGTATCATATTCCAAGCAAACGTACTCCGCCCCTGACTGTATTGTTTCCCCTGGCCAATGCCAAATCATCTTTTTTTTCTCTTTGACTATATTTTATTCCTAGCCAATGCCAAATAAATTTCCACAATATTATTTTATCCTTAACCAATGCCAAAGTCATGTCCTTAAGGCTTTAACCTATCCTGAGCCAGTTCTTCTAAGCTTCGAAAGCTACAGAAAGATGCTTGCAAAATTAGCTATAGGAAGGGAAGTATTTGCAGGGGTCTTTGTGGTTTTCAATCATAGTGATGTACCTATCTGCTTCACGTGAGAACAGCCATAAAGACAGACTTCAAACTTAACCTAGAATGACCATGTCTTAACTTCAGTCGTCCCGCTACCTGTCCGACTACTGCAAGGGCACTTCAGGTAGCGCCACACCCCACAGTACCGTTACGCATGTCACTCCAACCTGTATTAAGGGCGCTTGAGTGGCCCTGTGTGGGGTAGTCATGACACTTTAACAGTGAAAGGGGTGATGCCTTGCACGTAAGATTCCGTTACTGAATCGGGTTTAAGTTGAGCACAATAGCCAATATCTGTCACACCTCATTTTCACTTTTTTGTTAATCACTTTGAGTGTCTTACCGACTTTTACCGAGCCTTTACGACTTTTGCCGAGTCTTACCGACTTCTACCGAGTCTTTCCGACGTTTACCGAGTTTGATGTCACGTTGTTCTTGTCATGCCAAGAACAGACACTAAATTTCATGGACGCCCACTTTTTGATACATTAAATACAAACAAGCAAAATATTTTTAAAAGTACTTTAATAATGACTACAAGTGTCTTGATAAAGTCTGAATAGATTGTGTTTTAGATTCTGATGATTGTATTATGTACATTCCCTAAATTGACTTCCCTTCCTAATTTGTAAAACCCAAGTCGATGCCATTTACTGCAACCTCGTCGAAACCTCACAAATAAAAGCAACATCAATCTCAAAGCCAGACCTAGCCGACCTCCCGCATTAACTCTGACCGGTATGTCCAGCGGTCGACTTTAACAGGACGCCCACTTTAACAGTCTGATAGTACCGCTCTCCCGCCATTAAGTGACCGACAGTTAAAATGACAATAAAACGAATACGGACGGAGCAGTTATCCCTTTTACTAGTGGTCAGTTAATCTTGACTTCGGGAATTTCCGAAAATTATCTTCAAAGTATTTATGCACACCAGTGGATCTCATCCTTTTGTAGCAATACACTTTAGGGACCTTTAGAAACAGAAATAGACCATCGCTACAGAGAAAGCTGTTAGATGCACTTTTACGAAAAAGTAATTCTACGTTGAAACCAAATGTAAAATTAGATCTAAGTTCTGGTGAGCTCTTCGAGTTGAAAGTAGAACTTATGTTTGAATAGTTTTAGTTAAGTTATTATTGTATTAGTAGACAAAGTCTCCCTATCTGTCATCAAACAGCTCAAATAGAACTATCAGGGTCCAATAGAACTACCAGGCCCCAATAGAACTATCAGGATCCAATAGAACTATCAGGCTCCAATAGAACTACCAGGCTTCAATAGAACTACCAGGCTCCAATAGAACTATCAGGCTCCAATAGAACTACCAGGCTCCAATAGAACTATCAGGCTCCAATAGAACTACCAGGCTCCAATAGAACTACCAGGCTCCAATAGAACTACCAGGTCTCCTTAGGATATTTTCAACATTTCTTGTAGATTGTGGAGTGTTACTTATGCATTAAAAACTTAACTTACTCATGCTAATAAAATGAAACGCATATACACATTTTTTTTTGTTTTCAGCCACTGCACATCCACGTTTCTGAAATATGTAAATAGAGCAACAGACAATCTCTTTCTGACTTTGCAAGGACTTTGCTTTAACTGTGGAAATGCGTCTTGACTTCATTTAACATTGCGTATAATACTCGAGTTATCAAAATTCGCATGAATTTCAATCAGACGGTAACACTAATATAGCTGACCAGGTCTTTTTTTGTTTTTTTTTTTTGTTAGAGGATCAGTTGTAGTTATGTACATAGTGGTCGTGTGTGGTAGATTGTAAATACATTGTAATCTAATGTTCCTATATTGTGGTTCTATTTAGATACAAAGTGGTTATAGGTGGACACATTGTTTTTTTTTGGTAGATACGTCATATCTTATATTTTTATTGTTAAAAATAATGTGGATAGATCCATGTGAATAGCGTCGTGTGGATAGAGCTATGGCTTCGGTTGACTCGTGAGTTACCTGGTCTTCAAATCGTAGCTTAAACTACTCACCATACACTATAGAGTCCAGTCACTACAGAGTCCAGTCGTCTGGTCGTAATGGACATTACGGGATTCAGGGACCTGTCAGCCGTCAATCATCAAAAAGTAATCAAGCTTTGAGGTCAGCACATTGCACGTGAGCCACACGCCCCCTTCACAGTAACCCCCCTCCCCCCAACATTCATCTAGTACTTGCTACATCACTACCCCACGTGCAGTCACTCAACTGCACCTCCCACAGACACAGACACATACTATTTCCATCTTCACATTTACAATAAATATAAAGTAACTAAACCCCATATTGCTACTATCATTATATATAATTGTCTATGAGTATTATAAAATTTATATGGTCATAAGAACCAGAATGAAAGTCATGAAGTCAAAGTCTCCCCCAAAGCAATTAGGTCTGCACGTTGGACCTATTAGACTTCATCAATCTCTTCTGCAACATTATTTCGTGGCTAGCACAAAGGCCAACAGTCTCTGCACCCCTCATCAAAGTACATTCACAGATGTGTCTCTTTGAATAAACAAAGTGTTGTTTGGGGGTGGGGGGTGGGGGGCAAGCCTTGTGCGTTTAGATGTGTGTTTAAGTGTGTTTAGATGTGTGTTTAAGTGTGTTTAGATGTGTGTTTAAATGTGTGCGAGTTTTGTAAAATATCTTGTAAGTTGGTAAAACACAAGTAAAAGTACACTTGTTTAGGTCAGTGCATATGTCATGTGACTATAATCACGTGACGAGAGCTCACGCAAGTAACAATGCAGTTACATTGAAAGCTTGTTACAAAGATTATCAGATGTTGCTTCACTTAACCATCTACTAGACAGGTCCGGGGCTTGCATCACGATAGGGGGCCCCCGCTGTGTTTCAGCATCTGCGGCTTACGGGGTCCCGCTAAGAGTTTGCTGGAAGGCTTTATTAAAACTCATTAGCTTTGCCTCGTTTCCAAATATTGATTTGCGAAACGATTTTAACACATCTCAATGGGGTTGGCGATACGTCTCCATAGATGGGGTGGATGGGGTTGGGCCATCTCCCCGGACAAGCGAAATCGCGCTTTTTTTTTTTTTTCCCATTCCAGGTCTCGGGTGAGAGGTGTCAAGGGGGCTGGTTGGAGGGGCGGAGAAAAGAGGGAAGACGTTCATATACAAAAAAATTGGGGGGGGGGGGTCGATTGCCTGTCATCATTTCGTTAATTAGATTAAAATTCGGAGAAAGTTTTAGAAATGTTGATGAAGTGGAAGGCTGGATAGTGGTGGAGTGTGGAGGGGGGGTGGGGTGGAATGCGACAGAGTGCTGCTTGAAAAGGCAGAGTGCGCGAGAGAGTAGGGAAGAGAAAAAGTTGTGTGTGTGTGTGTGATAGAGAGAGAGAGAAAGAGTGAGAAAATATGTGACAGAGGAAGAGTATTGTTGAGAGAGCATGAGAGGGGAAGAAAAAAAAAAGGAGACATTCTAATTTCTGTTTTCCTATTGGCTGTAAGTTGCATTGACAAATAAGGAGCAATGGAGAAACATGCGATTTCCCGTAAACCACTTCATACTACACACATTTTATATACATAATAATAATAATGGCAATATGTAGGTCACGGTAGTCAACGCGAATCCACGTGAAATACTAAACTCCTCACTAATCTTCGGACTCACAGCCTTAGAATAATAATTTAACAATAATGGCAATGTTTTCGTTTCAGTTTCACATGCTGTATATATATATATATATACATACATACATACATACATACATACATACATACATACATACATACATACTAGGGAATCATTGTAGAGCTTCACATGGCTACGCAAACCCAGTTGCGACCTGCATATTTTTTCACATCTGATGCAGACAGTGCCCTGCTTATACATTTGTAGGATAAAAGTCAATGAAAATACAGGTGCGATTTCCTGTCTCGATGATGGGTCATAGATTCCACTAGACCTGCAGTCAATTATCTAGTTCTGGTTCAAGTGTTAACTTAAAAAGCTACGGTTACTATAGTAAAAAACAACACTTTGCATATCATTAGATGAAGATCTATATAATTTGAACTCTCTTCCGGCTTATTTGTAGTATTGTCAATTGGTATACCCCAACTAGCATATAATTTGTAAATGTCATCGTTTAATGATGTAGATTGTAGAGGGTTCAAAATGTTGGCATTAAGTGTGTGTGTTTGGGGGGAGGGGGTAAGGAGACTAGAAAAAAAAAACTTACCCAGGCCCGTGCAGCCGTCAGGATCTGACATGGGGCTTTTTCGTTTTCGCGGCCTTCCCTTTTGAACAGCGCCCACGCCGTTATAGAATGGAATCGGGCCCCCGCCTCCACCGCCGGGGCTGTGAGCTCCGTGGGGGCCCATGCCGGGGCTCATACTGGGCAGGCTAAACTCCCCCTGGAACATCAGCTCATAGTCCATTCGACAGTAGATTAGTCCCTCTTTCACGCCGTACTGTTCCCCGGACTTCAGGGTCCTGTTGCAGGCGCTGCAGGCGAAACATGTCAGGTGGAACACCTGGTCCTTGGCCCTCATAATCAGTTCGTTCACAGATATTGGCATCTGACACCGAGCACAGTTCTTGACAGCAAATCTCCTGAGAGAAAAAGATTCAAAATAAAAACTTTTGATTAGATATACAAATAACAATTTAGTCAGGTATCGAAACACATTTCGCTAAGTTTCTTTGTAAGAATTTTGTTCATATTGGTCAAACAGTTTCAATGAAAATAACAATGTACTTAATTGTTACAATGTAATTCCTAATTTTAAATTTGATTTTATTTACATTTCAACATTTAACAAAAAATCTTTCAAGAAACAATTGGTTTTCTCACATAATTATCTCCATTCTTTTGAAAATTCTACCGTTTCGTCATTTTCTTCGCTTCCTGTCTGTCCTTTTGTCTGTCTCTTTTATCTTTCTTACTTTTGCTTCTTCTATTCTTTTCTTTTCCTCTCGTTCACTCACACTTTTCTTCTCATTTTCGTTTCTTCTTTCATTCTTTTTCTTTTTTCTATTTTTTCTTCTTCATCATTCTTTTTTTTTTCTTAGTCTGTCCGTTCTCTTTTTCTTCTCTTTTTCTTGTTTTTTTTCTTTCTTTCTTTAGTCTTTTTACTTATCTTTCATTCACACACACACACACACACACACACACACAAACATTGCCTGTCTCTGACACTGTTTGGTCTGTTTTCTACCCGAAATCAACCATTCGACTATCCATAACATAAAAGTCGACTTTTGAATTATCTACAGACTACTATTTCAGATTTGTATCAATGCTCTTGGCACGTTCAATATTCAAGAAAAATTTCAAACACACTCACCTATATACACGCATCTTCTTAAACACACACACACACACATACCCAGAGACTGCAGAACACCCTCCCACACACACACTCTCGGAGACACACTCGTATGCCCTGTAATCTTGAGTCACAGACTAAAATCAAGGCTTGGCCCCTTGGTATAAAATTGACATAAGGATAATGTCAGTAATTAAACCGTCCTGTCTCATACAAAGAGATATTGATCTGGACAGTAGGGTACCAGCTACCATCACATTACTTGTGGCGCAGGGTGCCTGACTGTTGGGTGGAGATGGGTGAGGGAGGTGTTGGAAATAGGTGGAGGTGAAAAAAAATGGATAAGCAAACATAACAATTAAATATTGCATTTTTGAGGTTTTTTTTTCTGGGTTTTCATCGATACGCGTACAACTTTATCATAAAATGTGAGTGATCAGAAGTTTGTCCAAATCAGATTCTGGGTGGGACTAATACTAGGTTTCCGGTGTTTTTTTTTTAAAATAATTTTGTGTGTGAATGTGTGTTTTTGTAAAGAGTGGACGTGTGGACCGAAAAAGCAGGTGGGGGGGGGGGAATAGTCATGAATGTAGGGATTGTTGTTACCGGTCATTGTAGCACCAAACTGCTGGTAGACAACTAAACCGTTGTAGGCGTAATATATCTTAACCAGGACTTTTTTTGTGTCGGTACGCACCGGTACGGCGTACCGGCACCCTTTTCAATGTGGGGAAAAAATAGTCATTTTCTTTTATTTTAACGTTTATTATTAATTTATTAGTAGTTAAAAGTTACGCAATCCATCACCGAGTACCAGCACCTATTTTTTTTTAAAGCACTGATAAAATTGAAATGACTTGAGTAACTTCTTTGTGAGCAATACTAAATATAACTTTATTTATAATAGAGGCGAAGCGAGATCCAAGTTAATATAAGATACAATAAATGTATTAGGCTTTAGTATATTATTTTTTATAAACAAAATCTAACTCACTACAATAACACAACCTTTCAGTCTCACGTTCTGGAGTCGTCTCCCCTAACTAAAATAAAGTGACGACATTGCCACCTATGTTGCATCATTCCCGACCAATCTCTAACATCATCCCACCGTCGCCATAGAAACATACACACACACACACACAAACACTCCATAACAGGAAGGAGAAAAATGAGGAAGAGAGGTGTAAAAAAAATGTGAAAGAAAAAGAAATTATTTAATATATATTTAGGCCTATATTTAAAAAAAAATATTTAAGCCAAGAAGAAATTTCAGTCTAGTCAAAGGCTAACTAGAAGAGCGTCCCACGATTTCTTTCAGCCCTGAACCCCTTCAACCCTGTCAGAAACGCCTTAGTCGGCTCTCTCCCCGCACACACAAAAAAACACCGAGGGTGTTCTGTCTGTTTTCTCCATCTAATCATCCAACCGGAACTCCCAGTTTGCGGCAATGTTATGCAGACGACTGTGGGCTTCCAGGTGCTGCCAGATTTTTCAACCGCCTAACCAGTCTACTTTTGCTGCCAAAGTTATTTATACAAAAAGTATTAAAAACAACTGACTATGGCTTCTTCCAGTAAGAAAAAAAAAACAACAACACTTATTTTTTAATATTACAAAAAATATTCCTTAGGTTAGTTTTTTTTAGAAGTAATTTCTCTCTTTACACTCACATAACTAGATAATTTTTTGGGTTGTATTTTTTTTTTCAAATATAAATCCAGTGATTAAGTTGTAGAATAAAAAAAAAAAAGGACAACTCCTGTTTACGTTTCAGAATTTCTCCATAGCCACCGGGGGCTATGTGTTTTCAATCGGTCCCCAGAAACAGGGCTATCCTGGGTAAACGACTTTACAATGCATGTGCGGGGATATTTTTCCCCTTGTCTACGCCTCATTAGCGGAGATTTGAAAGAGTACTTTAAATATTATGACAGCATCTTAAGAAGTTGGGAGTGTGAACGGCCACGTCACTTGGGCGAATGTTTATTTATTTATTTATTTTATTAGCGCCATTCAGGCAAGAAATAAAATCTCTTCCGTGGGGAGATGGGAAATGGAAGCACGAGAAGGGGAAAGAATTACAACAGAAATAAACTTGATACTAACATTGGTTTTCAGATTTACGCTTGGATAAAAATATAATACTCTTATGCGTTTTTTTAACTCACTCATTCTGTCTTTCTTATTTTTTTGTTTTGATCAGTCGCTACCTTAATCCTCCCTATGTTATATATTTTTTTTTGGGGGGGGGGGGGTTGGGGGGGTGGTTGTTACCTTTTGTTATATCTTAATCTTAGATCAAGAAAAACGTTCAATATATATATACATATATATATATATTATCTTTATTGTCCGTAAGGTAATGTATCTTACATTTTGTGCATTACACCAAACAAAACATTGTAACTATATAAAAACAAAAACTAAATGTACATTCACACCTGGCTCACTTATAATTTACATGGGACAAAGTTTATATCAGATTATTTCTATTTAATGATTTGATTGCAAGAGGAACCAAAGAGGTTTTGTTTCTGTTTGTCTTCTTCTTCCTACCCTATATAATACAGACGTTACTTCAAAAAAAAAAAAAAAAGAAGAAGATGATTACGTCCTACGCGTCATGCATTTAGTCACGCATATTAACCTATGACTTAAATTCTGCCAAGTCAGTGGTTTGCCTGGCTAGCTCAGGCAACCCATTCCATGCTCTAATAGCACTAGGGAAGAAGGAGTATTTGTACAAATTTGTTTTTGCTATTGGTTTCTTGTATTTCTTTTGTGATGGTAAAAATCACCAAATCCTAACCCAAATATATATTTAAATGTACAATACCTCCGTTATACAACTTAAAATAAAATATACATAAAGAAATTATAAATATTAAATATTTTTGTAAGGCTTAGCGGCTATCGAACTCATACCTTGACACCGCCAGCTAAATGTCCCAATGTCCTTATCCATTAGACCAGAGCTGCTTTATAAAGTTGTAATTTTTTATTATCATTTATTGGCACTTACATTGTATAGACATCTAGAAGTAGATCTAGATCTAGACTTCTGATTTAAAACTCTTTAAGGTCTAGACCTAGACCTACTTCTATATCTAAAATCTAGATGTAATCTTTATTAGAATTACGTAAAAAAAATGTAAGCCAAGTTTTGATAGGCTTTTAGATCTAGACTTGGAGGACGACGCGCACAATTTTCCTGACCATTCATTTATTTAACTCTTCAATCAATAAAGCCTTACAGTTGAAAATTCTCGAAAGCGATTGTCGTTTCAAGAACGCGATAGTTCTTTCCAAAACCGATGTTGGAGATCTAGACCTAGATCTAGTTCTCATGCTAAATCAATTTTTTCTCTCTTTCTCTCTCTCTCTCTCTTCTCTCTCTCTCCACACACACACACACACACACACTTTTTTCTTTCTCCTGTTTTGAAATTAGAAATAATCAGATACTGGCCACTATTGATGCTTTATTTATGCTCATCTGAAAAGATTTCCAAAAGTCCACCCACGGACAATTCCTGAAACGCATTTAGTCTTTGAACCCTAAACCATAATACAAACACTGTTTCAATAATTTAAATGATTTGCGCTCTGTGATTTCTATGTTATCGTAATAGAAGAGCCATAGTGTCGTGGATGGTGAGAAAGCGGAATAGTGACTGATACTCACATCGACTTTTAATCTCTCTCTCTCTCTCTTTCTCTTTTTCTTTCTCTCTCTCTCACATAAATACACTCTCACAAAACACACACACACTAACATCATGGGTCGTACAATAACATTTTCAGTAACCAATTATATATTTTTAGGCATAAACATTTTACCAACAAAAATGATTAAAAGAGAAAAAAAAAAGAAAACTGACTTCAATGTAAAAAAAATAATAAGATAATAAGGACATGTATTGCACTCATTACGCAATGTCTGTACAGTTGGCACTAAGGGGAGTTGACTTTAAAGTATTTGCACCGAAATTGAGGAAATACATTTAATCTTGTTTACACTTCAATAAACTCGGAAAAACTTCGACAATGTTGTTTTGGAACAAATGTTGCTTTATTCAGAGTACAATTCGCTTTAAGTAATAATATTGGCCAACAAAGATAATCATATGAATTGATGTTTCTTGTATTTAAATTATCAGCACATGATTAGATCGTTGCAGTATTCAAATTATCGACCAGAACCGGACACAACAGAATTTGACAGACCTTGTTCGAAAGTTAAAAATAAGAACTAGCGAGATTTTTATCCTTATGGAGCATCCCCATAGCATGTCCTTCCAAGCTGCATACTCGTGGCCCGGACTGGACACTGGTCCCAAACTTCTTCCCCCCCCCCCCCCCCTTTTCCTATAGAATTGAAACTCCTGTATGAGCTGCCAGATCTGGACACCACAGCTCATTTCATCCCAAATATAAGTGTATTCAACTGAAGCCTTCAGCATAGAAATGCGAACGAAACAGAAGAAAAATTATTCACAGATGATTTATTTGATCTTTGTAGTATTCAAATAATCAACAAACGATTTCATTTTTTGTAGTATATAAATTATCAACAAATGATTTGATTTTTGTAGCATCTAAATTATCAACAAATGATTTGATTTTTTGTACTATTTAAATTATCAACAAACGATTTCATTTTTTGTAGTATTTAAATTATCAACAAATGATTTGATTTTTGTAGCATCTAAATTATCAACAAACGATTTCATTTTTTGTAGTATTTAAATTATCAACAAATGATTTGATCTGTAAAATATTTAAATGAGCATCCAGTTTGATTTCTCCTCCTCAAAACAAACACACACACACACTCACTACCCACAATCCAGTGCTCCACCTACCACCCTGCCCCCCCCCCCCACCTCTCTCCTGTAAACAAAAGTAAATTGAGAAAAATATCATTGCACGTTTCGGGTGCTCACTGCACGTGCGTAAATAGCTTTTTAAAGTGTAATTCACGAGACCAAGTGTGTGAAAAGTGCGTGTGTGTGTGTGAAATTGTGTGTGTGTTTAGAGACTAAAATGTTTTCTTGGTTATGTGTCGGGACACCGCCCACACCTTGGTAGGTAGGCTAGTTTTTAAATGCTCCCCCCTCCCCCCCCCCCCCGTTTAACACTGCCACGAGCACCATCCCCCCCCCCACTCCACAGTGAAACCTTCATGAATTTATTCCTTTATCAACTCGGTGTTACTTAGTCTTGTCTCATTTCTCATCTGGCCAATGGATGCAGCACATCACTAGTTTGATACTGATGACTGATGCTACTAATAAAAATACTAACTTTTTTACGTAATGTGGGCACAAAATAGTTATCCGAATAATCGTGTTATTCCCAGTACTTCTGCAATGTCACGTGGTAGTGTTGTTTACATTTTATGGCCTCGTTGATTTTATTATTTGAATGTAAAAATGGTCTAGATCTATAAATCTTTAATTAACAAAAAAATGCTACAATAACTCACTATTTCATATGATTGTTTTAGTAGATTTTACTAGATTTAGATCTTCATGTTATCAAAGGAAGAAATAGCCATTGTTTTATTTTTTTTTGCAAGACAATTACCACGTGACTTAGCTTAAAGTAGATCATAGATACGGAACAATCCCATTGTATAATTCGAGATTATTTTTAAAGCCTGATTGCACAAACTGCTCTGTCTGGATGAGGTCCAAGTCAAGGTCTATATAAAACACTGCTATTTCCAATAAGTCTGGCACTTCGGGCGCATGGACTAGAATACATGGCCGAAGGCTGAGCACACCGGGAACCCCGCCATTTCCCCATGTTTTACCAAGCTAACCGTGCAGGACATATAAATACATTAGGGAAAAGGGGTGTTGGGGGGTGGGGGTTACAAAATCAGAATATGAAATGAACAAGACGAGGACAGATTCACCAATCAATGTCTTGTGTTGACACAGTCCTGGAGTCGTGAGCATAGTCCAACTGTTGACAGGCCCCGGGTGGTGGTGTAGGGGAAAAAGGGGGGTGGGGGGAGGCTTCACAGGCACGTGGATGGAAGGTCTGGAATCGGAACTCGTGTGTTTACCTGGAAATGCCGGACAGAAAGGGAAATCTCTGCGTGTCCGGCATTTGTTTGAAATCTCGGGAGATATTTACTCAGGGAAGGTTGCGACCATTTTCTTCTAGATTGGTTCTCTCCCTTGACGAACGAATCTCGTCATTACTTCCCTTTATTAATTTCAAACCATCGCTTTCTGTGTGTAATGATAAGAATAAAGACCAAGATAGGATTTGACACACTAGCTGGATAGATAGATAGATAGATAGATAGATAGGTAGGTAGGCAGGTAGATAAGAAGGTAGGTAGGTAGCCTGATAGGTCGGTAGATAGATAACCTGATAGGTATATTCTTGGCTAGATAGGTAAGTACATCGATAGTTTGATAGGTAAATAGATCTTTAGCTAGATAGGTTGGTAGATCGATATGAACAGCCTTATATACTAATCATGTGGCTTTATTAATGTGCTTTCAAAAACACTCTTCCGGTATGGTCCATCAATTATGAACTGATCAGCTTGAGTCAACTTGACGCTAGTTAAATGCAATGGTGTGAGCGCCAATTGCGTGAACTGGTCACCAAAGGCTAGATGGTCTTGTCAGTTAGCTGGGGCACATAGAGATACTAAGACATTGACACATCAGGGATATACAGACTTAAGAGACAAAGAGATTTTGCTATCTATAATTTTAGCCTTTTTTTTTAGACCTATATTTACTTAAGCGATTACTATTTTTTTTTTTGGTCTACTATAAAATGGCGTCGCACCTTCTTGAAAGATATAAAATCGTGGGCACCTGCAGGGAAGAGGATTTTGAAGTCGTCTATCACTGACCTCTGGGAAAAGTCTGATATCCTAATTTTTCTTTAATTTTCAAGTTTTTTTTTTTTTTTTTTATTTCCGTTAAAAATATTTTGTTGTTATTGTGTCTAATAATATCTCAAGACTAAATGGTTTTAGTTTCATTTATTAATTTACTCAACTTTTTATTCTCATAGTTAGTCGTGATTAGAATTCTTACGTATTGGTAGTTCATCCTTACATCTTGGTTGTAATGTTGTTGTTTTTTTATTCGTTTATTTTTTTTTTTTTGTGTTTGAGTTCGTTATCATTTTTAATTGCTTAATTAGATTTCCTGTTATTTCCTGTTTATTAATAAAAAACAAAACAAAAGTAAAACATTTAAAACCCAAAGAATCGTACATAGAAATATAAACCGTAACAATTCCTTTGAGTGACTAAGTATTACCTGTTTTGTAACATATTTACAAAACATAAAACTGAAATGTACGTTGTGTTCCATCTCTTCACACTAGGCACGTTCAGACTGACAAACACACATTAGCACCCACTATTTTATTCCCCCTTTCGTTCAATCCCCCCCTCCCTTGTTCTGTGTTTACTTCTCATCTGTCTATCAACATCATTTATTATTTGTGTCCTCCTCTGATCAGACGACCATCATTCTCCCCCACCCCATCTCCAAAGATACACAGGGCTGCCTGGGCTATCAGAGCCGGCCTTGTTTGCAGTAGTGTACTGTGTCAATACCATGACCAAGTATTATGTCTGTCACTAACCCACAGAAACTCCGAGGACACATTCTGAAGGTAGAGGACGCCTTTCTGTTCCTTGCTCCGACATAAAGAATCGAGATTCCTTTGTCTGTATTTTACAATCTGTATATATATGTCAAAGTGATTTATCTATTTGTCTTCATTTTACATTTTCTATTTTTTCTTCCCAATATTCGTTTTTCTTCTTGTGAGAAGGTTCGTGATAGACATTCCAGTCAGTTCTTTGGTCATTTTTGTTTTCACTAATATAATTGGACTGTTGACTATATGAAGACTAATAGCGAACTTTGATGATTTAAAAAAAAAAAAAAAAAAAAAAAAAAAAGGTGTTGATACTCGG
Source organism: Biomphalaria glabrata (assembly GCF_947242115.1). NCBI lineage: Eukaryota > Metazoa > Mollusca > Gastropoda > Planorbidae > Biomphalaria > Biomphalaria glabrata. Next base: position 46,695,899 of record NC_074719.1, read on the forward strand.
TCGTTGGATAGTCGCTCCAAACAGCTAGAACAATTAAGCCGTTGTAGGCATGTTAGGCACCTAGTTTATATTATTAGTTAGTTAGAGACGCACCATAAAAGACTTTACAAGAGAATCCTATTGCTAACTGATTTTCCAGTCTCTAACCCAAAATATCCCAAGCGTCACTAGTCCCGTTCAATATAAGTCTTTTATGGTGCGTCTCTAACTAACCCTAACCCTTGATTGAAATCTAACAATCATCTACAGTTGACTTCAGGACAGAATTAAACATCCATCACAGGCATGACATTCTTAATTCAGAACTTGAATAAAACTTAAACTTCTATTTGAACTAACCAAAAAAAAATTTAACATCATATACTGGTACACAGCTTTCAGTTTCACTATTGGTGTATGTAGAAACACAAGAGAAATATTTACCCTGAGCAATGTCAATCTAAAATCTTCACGTCATTTTTGTCAATCGTCTCCAGATTGTTCTCCCTACTTCATCTTTGACACCTCTTCACCTCAATTACGACATACTTCGTCATGGTTACATCAGAAACTATTCAGCTAAGTTTTCACCATAATTACAACAGAAACAAGCACATATAGTCACACACTCCATAATAGAAGGGTAATCTAGTACATCCGGAATCTAAAAATAGGGACTAGTAATTTTTGGCCTTGTGGAGCATCACCAGAGAATGGCGACCATGTTCTTTAAAATGGCGTACTGTATTGAGAGGCCCAAATAAGACACTGGCCCCCCTCAAACCTCCCTAATTGAACAAAAATTATATGGAGAGTTGCCAGATCTGGGCACCACTGTGCAGTTCATCGCAGATGTAGGACTACTCGTCTGAACCCTTCAGCACACACATGAGAACGAAAAAGATGAGTAATACGCATCATAAAATGAAAGCCCTCGTCATTCTCGTGAAGTTTCACTTTCTGACGCATAACTTTACAAGACACAAAGATGAACTCACCGAGTTTGACTGTCCAATATATTGAGATATAAGAAAAAATAAACTATGATATGCAATGTGGACGGTCGCATGAACAAGTGTTCGAGATTAATCAAAGTCGCTCTACGACTGCAGGAGGCCAACACTGTCCATAAGAGATATATCCCTCCAAGTGCTCCATCAGGTTAAGTTAAAAGTTCCCCTTTCAGACCTTGTGGTCTATAGGGCAGATGATGTAAAGGTCCACTGTTTCTGTGGCCTACGGTTAACGAGGGTGTCATGTGGCCAGCACAACGACCAGCCGCCTTTACTTTTCCCCAACTAATGTCAAGTACCCATTTAGAGCTGAGTGGACTCAGAGGCGCCCAAAGATCTCAAAATTAAAAATCCGAGAATTCGAACCCAGGACCCACCGGTTCGGAAGCCAAGCGCTTTACCGCTCAGCCACCGCGCCTTGCTCCATCAGGTAACGTGGAGTTAAAACCCTTGACTGAGAAAACTAGCTTACGGCCCATCTTTATAGCGAGGAGCTGTGTTGTTATTTCTGAGAACGAGGCAAAGAAGTCTGATGCAAAGACGAAGCTCGGCTTTCAAAAGTAAAGAGGAAATGGAAGACTCTCCAGCTACCCATGCCTTGAATGTCTTCGGCTTTGTAAAGAGAAGATTCGACTCTACATTCATATAACAAGTTCGTAGTAGATTGAGCTCACCTTTGATCACGAAGGAGGAACCTATTTATTATACGATATTTTTGGCATTTTTTTTCTGATTCCTCACTACTGTCAGAATTTCACTATTGTTGTTTCATCACACTGTGTACATATGCTACAAAAATGTGTTCACTATTTTTTTTTTGCAAAAGTAAAGTAGCAATTATTCATAAAGCACTGAACCATAATCTTCAAATACGAAAACATAATATAAGATAATACTCAGAAAGACACAAAGAGGACAAAGAAATTGACATATCATATGCTAGGACAAATGTGTACAAATGCTTTTTCTTCCCTAGCCCTAATAGAGCATGGAATGGGTTGCCTGAGTCAGCCAGGAAAACCAACGACTTGGTTAACATGCATGACTAGATGCATGACTGACGCGTAGGACGTAATCATCTTCCTTTTTGAAGTAACGTCTGTATTATATAGGATAAGATATGAGTTTTTTTAAAATAAGTTTTATCTGAGAGCATTCATATCTACTCTCTTGTAGCATAAGCCGCGTAGAATCATACAGAAATAGGTTGGTCTAGGTTGTTTTTTTTTAACGCATTGTTCACACATTTGTTATACATATGGTACAGTACATACATTATCAACATACCAAGACACTGTGAAGATTGTACCCGAGCAGTTCAGGATAGGCAACGGAGTCGTGCACCCGAAACCCCCCAATTATAAACTAAACAAATGACCAATTAAGCTTTGGTATGAACTGACCGGAATGCAGTAGCAAGCTGTTATCACCAGGCCAATGAGAAATGATTCGCTTGTCATCTTAAGGCACTCAATTAGTTCTTGGTCTCCATGGAAACCGCCATTCCTGGCAAGTCCTGCTCTTCGACACGTATTGTGGGATTGTGGTCAGAGAGAGAGATGGGGGGGGGGGGGAGTGACAGAGAGAAGCAGACGCGAGGTAATGGAAAGGGAAACAATTCTTTGAAACATAAATCTATTCTTGCTTGTACAAACTTAACAATTACAAGGTATTGTGTGATTTTCCTTAAGATTAATATAAAGTTTATTTATAGAATAATTTAGTTTACCTTTATTTTTAAATATAGTTTTCAAAGGAAATATTATTACATTCTTTTTTTAAGGATAACTATTGTCAACGGTTGAACAGACCTCAGAGAATCGCAAATGTAACTCTACAAAAATAAATACTGTTGGGGGCAGGAGAGGGATCATATAATAACTCCTCTTTGTCTTTTTTTTTTCACACTGAAAGAGATTAAAGCTTATGAGTGTAATGTTCTATGAAATTGGTCATCATCGTGTTACGATGGACAAACTCTAAGCCTAAGCAACGTGAGTATGGGTTCGAATCTCTCTTGCAAAAGTGCTGGACAAAAACCATTTCAGTAATGCAATTGAAAATTAAACTTCAAAGCCATAAAAGTGGGGGCGCCAGACCAAAGTAAGTCTTGTATCTAAAATTAATTTTTAGAAGGAATTCAGTTCAAAATAATGTTTTGGCTAGAAGAAATGGAGGCCTAGTTTGATTTGTGTGTGTGTGTGTGTGTGTGTTTGTTAGTGCTTATTTCCCCTACTTATGTGTGATCTTCATGATCTCTAAGTCGAAGGGCTACATACATAGGAGGGGTGGGGGGCATGTTAGGCATTGTGTTAAGGTTCCTGTGTTAGCAGCCTGGTCCAAACAAAGGGATGAACACAAAACAAAACAAACACAAACTTGTAGGCAGCTCTAGAATTCGCAACAATAACAATATAAACAGACTTGACTTGAGACTATTATAGATGATGTGTAGGTTATCTATATCTGTGGCCCACAGTTAACGAGTTTGTCATGTGGTCACTGGTCGTTGGTTAGGGCGTTACACCAACATAGACACATTAATCAAATGTTTGATTGCAGTATTGGGCATCCAGTTGGTCTGTGTGACATTGGTATCGGGGTGGGGGGATCGACAGTATAAATACAGGAATGAATGATGTTGACCAAAAGAATAGTTTTTAAACTTCAGCGAGTTAAACTAAAAAAAACTTTTAAAACTATATTACTGCTTTTACTTATCAGGGGAAAAAAAGTTAAAAAAAAATGTAATTTATTTTAAATATTGACCATCGACCATCATATTTTACTAACAAATATCAACTATATAAATACTGAAATTTTCGAGAATACATTATCTTGACAGTGAATAAGCCAAATATAATGGTAATGGAAGTTTTAAAAATGTATTTGAAATGTAAACATTATTTTAAAAAGCACATCGGAACTAAATTGTTTAGCTTGAAATACACTTTAGGATTAGTGTATGAGTCAATGTGCATACAATTTAAGTTAATATCTAAAGCAGGTCAGAGTTCCTTTATCAATACAAGTTCATCTACTTGTGAATAATTTGTAGATCACTATGTCACTCTATCCAGGTTGTGGGATTCAATGCAACATTTAATTTCAAAACGAAAGTCTCGGACTAGCAAAACGAACTGTTTGACAGGGACAGATAACTTCTTCTCCACCTTTTAAGATAGTTTAAAGTGATTAACTTTTGTTTTATTCAAAGTTTATGTCTGCGATTCTAGAAATAAATCTTTCGAATTTCCTAACTATAAAATCTTTTCTCGATTCTTTTTTTTAAAGAAAATACTATAGTTCTAGTACACCTCCGAAACCCTATTTTTTTAGCTAATACTTCTGGGCGTCTAATAGAAAGTACTTAACCTTGGTTAGGCCACTAATAGAATATGCATCCTCCGTTTGGGACCCCCTCAACTCAAGAAAACAATAAGAAACTGGGACAGACACAAAATAGAGCAGTGAGATTCATAACAAACGAATATTCACATTTGACTAGAGTAACACCTTATAGGAAAATCACTAAATTTACAAAGCCTTCAGGACAGAAGGCTCAAAAGTAAAGTAGCAATCATACCTAAAACACTGAACCATAATCTTCAAGTACAAAAACAAAATGTAATAAAATACTCTGAAAGACACAAAGATAAAGGCGCATTCCTCGTCCCATATGCTAGGACAAATTTGTACAAATACTCCTTCTTCCCTAGTGCTATTAGAGCATGGAATGGGTTGCCTGAGCTAGCCAGGAAAACCAGTGACTTGGCTGAATTTAAGTCATTGGTTAATATGCATGACGAAATGCTTGACGCGTAGGACGTAATCATCTTCTTTTTTGAAGTAACGTCTGTATTATATAAGATAAGATAAGAAAGTAACATTCCTCAAAAAAACTTTTCTTTTAAATATTTTATTGTTCACATTATATCACAGCGCTTGGTGCATTAAACTTTTAAAAAAATTATTTTTGAGAATAATCTTTATTCCAATGGTTAAATATGAACATTGTTTCACAGTAATTTGTACTAATATATTGTTTTCATCTAATCTGCAACTTTGATAAACCATTGTAAATAATGTTCCATTTATTAGTGGTGTAGCTTTTAGAACGGATGTCTGACTGATGTCCTACTGATATGATTCCACTGCAAAGATCATTACGTAATTTACCTTTGATTATTTATCATTTAAGTTAGCCTGTTTTATTTATATTTCACATTTTGGTTTTTATTCATAAAAGTCAACACCAAAAAGTTAACACAGAAATGGAACTGTGCACGCCCTGAAAAAAAAAGTTACCAAATTAATGCAAATATCATAATATGTAAGTTCTATCAAGAAATTTCGGCTTTTTTTCTTTTACCCTGCTACCTATTTTAATACATATTTCTTTGTTTAGTGCAAAGAGTATGATGCTAACGATCCTTTCATTGTGTAGTTTTAATCTTATGCAGTACATTTTTTAAAGAAATGAAGTAATGACTCGCAGGTACTGTTTAAGTTTAAAGATTGTTTTTTTTTTTTTGCACTTTTTTAAGCATAATTTTCATGGTAGATGTGTGTGTGTGTGACTACTTCACTACAAGGTCACCAAGACTGTTATCAACTATTGTTTGACGGGGTGTTAGATCCACACAGGAGACAAAACTAAAACAAACACATGCTCTAATTAACTGACATTGACAAAAAAAAATCAATTAAGACAACCAAAGAGCTAAAGCTTTCATGGAGATATCTTTACAGACCCTCTCATTGTTGGCTAATCGCAAACATACACACCAAAAAAAAAACTCTATTCGCATACATATTGCCTGGTGTTGCAACATTGCCTTGTAGGATGGGGGAGGGAGAGGTGGGGCTGTGTTTACATTACAGACTTCTTTTTTTTTCTTCTTAAATTTCGACATCATTTTTTTCTTCATGATCACCTCTTCCTCCCCCCCCCCAAAAAAAAAAAAATTGGTATCAACAATTTCCATGATTTTATGCCCTCCACCACCCCCCCCCCCTTTTCTCACCTCGCCACTTCTTCCCCCAATCCTCCAGTTCATTGAACGACTCGTCATCAATATAATTGTTTAAGTTGACCTTTACGGCAACGGGCGAGGTCGGAATAGGTCACAGCGTTCGTATTGAATTCTCGCTCACAGATTACCCAGCTCATCTAACTGAACAAACCAAGGCCCCGGTCCTACATGGCACATCAACAGGCCGCAAAAAGTTATCCTCCAGAGATCTAGACTGATCCTTCAATCACATTGTGGATTTTAATAGTTTGTGTTTAATAGTTTATTGAAACAATTATATTCCGTGATCTTCAATTCTCTCTCTCCCCCCCCCCCCCAAATTTTCGTTCTCACTTTTATGTAGGTGTTAAGTTTTATAGCGGGGACCAGCAAGATAAGTTTTTAAACACAGAAATCTCCTCTTTAAGTTTCGAGTTTTTAAGATCATTATTTCAGGAATAAATCGAGGGAGCAAAAAAAAAAAAAAACCCATTAAATAAGAAGAGAAAGTGATTAAGAGAAATGTGTGGGTGATATAAGGTTGCCTAAAGAAAATAAAGGTTAGAGGATTGGCTTCTTCAAAATTATTTAAAATAGAAAATTTTTGTTGAACTTTGGCTTTACTTTCTATTTTAAAAAACATTTTTAGCATCTATTGATGCCCTTTGAGACTGTGTATGCCTGCACATGTTTTGAAAATGTTTTACATGTTTCGGATGTTCCTCCAGAGTGAAAGATAGTTTACCCAAACCTCCCGCAGGACGACGGGGGATGGGAGCGGGCAGGGTTTGAACCCGGGACCATCGATAAATTCAAATACACCAGTATTGTTGTTACCGTTCGTTGACTTGTAGCACCAAACTGCTGGTAGACAACTAAACTGTTATGTACGTTAACTAATAAAACTTCAAATAACTTTAATAACTTCCATTTGTGAACAAACTAGATAACACTTTATATGTAATATAAACAAAATCAAGTTGACATGAGATAAAATAACTGTAGTAGAGTTTAGTAATAATATTTCTTAACAAAATCTAACTCACTACAATAACATAATCTTTCCGTCTTACTTCTAGAGTTGTCTCCCCTTAACTAGCACCAAAGGACGATAATGTTGCATCATTCACAGCCAATCGCGAACCTCTTCCCACCGTCACCATGGAAACGCACACACCTACACACTCCATAACAAGTATATGAGTTTGGGAACCGAAAAGAGGAAAGCGAAAACAGGGGTCGTCCACATCAAACATGGCGCCTTAAAAGGCCTAAACTCCGTGCGCACCTACCGTGAATATGCTGTGTAGGTCTTTTATGACCGACCTCTATGGAGAAAGTTTGTCTCACTTTGCGCCGATTGGACCAAAATGTAAGTTTGTATATGAATACGCATGTGTGTGTGTGTGTGTGTGTGTGTGAGAGAGAGAGAGAGAGAGAGGTCAAGTTGTACTCACCTATAGTAATCCGTTTTACAGTATATATTCCCGTCCCGTGCGAAACAGGTCAGTTCTGAGTCCAACCGGAAGTGACAGTCGCTGCATGTCAGACAGTGCGTGTGCCACTGCTTCTCTACAGCGTGTAAATAATACCGGTCCAGTATCCGGCCGCCGCATCCTGCGCAGAACCCTGGTACCTCGGGCTCTGCGGAAGTTAGGGCCGGCATTGGGCGCTGCGAAAGGAAATAAGAAGGATATTTAAAGAAGATATTATTGCATCCAACATCAATCAAGTGTTTGTTGTGAAATATACAGTCTTTGTGCAATATTCAACTTTATTTTATCTATTGGAGATTTTCATACAATGCAGGCAGATCCACAAATAGCAACTTTCTTTTTTTTTTTGTATCCTCAGTACAGAATACTGAAGTATCAATGTATTTATTATACACTAGCAGTACACGGCTACACCAGTTGATTTGTTCACAGGTTTTATAATGTTTATAATTTTATTTATATAGGCCTATCTATATCTATATAGAGATCTATATATATATTGTTAGACACCTTATTTATAGTTTAGTTATTTAGAGACGCACCATAGAAGACGCATATTGAACGGGACTAGTGACGTTTGGGATATGTTGGGTTAGAGACCGGAAAATCGGTTAGCGATAGAATACTCCAGGGTAACGACGTGTTTAGTGACAGAGACGTCTACTGTGGCCTTTTATTAGAATAAATATATGTGAAGTTGTTCATCAGCGTTGACTACATCTCTTTACTAGTTAAAACCGATGTGTTTGTTTTGTCTGGATTGTTGATCAACTACACGGAATACACCCGAACAATAACACCCAAACGCTTGCAGAGTAATTGGTTGAAATTCAACTGTCATCCATAATTGATCTCAAGACAGCCTGAACAAGCAACATCACAATATATATATATATATTTTTTTTTTTAAATAAACGTGTCTCATTTTAACGATAAACTTTAAATACTTTTTTTTTTTGTCCGTGAATTAGTGTATCTCTTACAATCAAATGTTCAAATTTTGGGCCCGTTAATTTTAGTAGCACTTTGACTTGTCACTCTTGCCACCCTCGCCACCAACTAAAATTTAGCCCTTCGTACACATTCCCGTTCCCCCTTTCTACATTTCTCTTGGTGTTTTGTTCTCTAAATAAAAAAGAAATATCAATTTGGTTTTATTATACAGTTACTCTGAAAGACACAGAGATAAAGGCACATTCCGCGGCCCATATGCTAGGACAAATTTGTACAAATGCTCCTTCTTTCCTAGCGCTATTACTGCATGGAATGGGTTGCCTGGGCTAGCCAGGAAAACCAGTGACTTGGCAGAATTTTTGGTCATAGGTTAATATGCATGACTGAATGCATGACGCGTAGGACGTAATCATCTTCTTTTTTTTGAAGTAACGTCTGTATTATATAAGATAAGATAAGATTTTATTGCACCGCTTTTTGAATGTAGCGAAATGACACAAAAATCTAGATTTCTCTTTTCAATGCCATTAGAATTAGTTGTTATCGTGTTTTGTGTGTGTGTGTGTGTGTGGGGGGGGGGGGTTAACAGTGTTACAAAGTTTCATTACTTTCTCTCTCTGTTTCTTTCCTTCTCACGAAAAAGAAAAAAAAAGACTCTAGATCTGTCTTATTAATGCTAATATGATTGATTTTGTTTTTTATTTAGACCGCTTCTAAAAGGAAGTGGAAATGACGTAAAGCATTAAAAATAACTAGACTTAGGTAAAAAAAAAATTTTTTTGTGAATTTTTGTATGCTTTCTATGTAGACTTCGGCCTTTTGTGGAAATTCCGAAAATAAAATATGAAGGTTTGATAAGTGCTTGCGGTGTTTCGTGGATATCGGCCCCAAGGTTGTGAATCTATCAAAAACCATTCTTCGTGAGCACCTTGGAGGTAAAAGGAACCTGTGTACGATATTTGATGCGGATAAGTACGGCAGCTTAAGATCTCATGATCAATGAATGTGTCAGTCAGTTAGGGGTAACTTAGAAGAAATATATTATAGAGTTTTAAAATCCTGTACATTTTTAAAATATGTATTTTGTTTGTTTGTATAATTTTAATGCACCGTAGAATCAAATCAAAAACCGAGTTAGTAAACGAAGAGCAGATTACTCTGTGAATACACTTTAGGATGAGAATCTCCAGTTAATTGCAAATATGTTCTATTCCGCTTTATAGAGACAAAGTCACACAGACTTGTACTGCACACGAGGCACTACAAAATCAATACTAAACCATTGATCTTAGTTGGAATACTATTTGAGTATCAATGGACTTCCGCCAACTTGCCGCTTTATTTATTAAGTGATGAGGAACTGTTATGTAAAACGAACAATCTTTTAAAAATTTCGTTCGGCATAATATAGATATTATCATTTGCTGATTCTAGTCGTTGAACCACATCATTTCCATGTTATATGTAGGTCCCAGATGGGGCTGCGTAGCCACGCGTAATACTGGACTCCTCATTAATCTGTGAGTCTAAAGACAAGCCTTTTTTTTTTTTTTAATTTATCTATTTATTTCTGAGATTTGACTCTTAGAAAAATGAAACAGCAAAAAAAAAAATATATATATATATAAATAAATTTCTTTCTGTTCATTGATGGACAGTTGAACAAGAGTTTTCTTCCGTCTTTTACTGAGAGAATAGTCTCGAATCAACTCGATTAGATTAGTTTGTGTCATTTTAGCTCTCGTGTTTATGTTTGTTATGTTATCACAGCGCCATGAGCCTACATTTTGTTTCTCAACAGCGCTCTGTAATTTAAATTAATATTACTATTATTACTATTAACTACACAAAAGTAAAGCGACACTTCACACTTGCTGAAACAACTTTGTGTCAAGACACTGTCTTGACGGAACAGAAATTTTCAAAAGCATAGTTGTAATAATACAGAAAACACTGAACCATAACTTACAAAATACTAAAACATTACCTAATAAATTACCCAGAAAGACTTAAGAGATAAAACTATAATGTCTTGTAACTAATGCTCGGACAAAGTCAATGAAGTAGTTTTTTTTCTTACCAAGCGCTGTTTTAGGCATGACACGGTTTGTCTGAATCAGCCTGGACAACCCTGACCTTTAGTAGACGAGACTTAAGGAGTTGATTAACACATGAATAAGTGTGTGTACAGCTTAGAATTAAATTATTTTTCTTTATAGGAAGCTGTGTAATTTATAAGTTAACTCTGACGAGATAATATAAGATCTGACAAGATTATGAAATAGTGGAAGCTGTGTATTTAAATTAATGGATTCAATTATATATATATATATATTTATAGGTGCCGGTACTCAATGATTGATTGCCTAACTTTTACCTACTGAAAATTAATAATATACGTTAAAATACAATAAAAGTAATAATGTTTCCCCACATTAAAAAAAAGGTGCCGGTACGCCGTACCGGTGTGTGTGTGTGCGTGGTTTTTAAATGTTTATTTGTATATTTGTGAGCAAAATAATGTATAAAGTACAATAAAGCTTTCAAATAAAGGGGCGCTATTCTCTTGGGAAAGATTCGCACATTTCATATTAGCGACCTGTACCCACCAATCTCTTAAATCCTGTAATTACGTTTTTAAATGATATATTTATATCTTATCTTATACAATACAGACGTTACCTCATAAAAGAAAAGAATTACGTCCTACGCGTCATGCATTTAGTCATGCATATTAACCAATGACCTAAATTCTGCCAAGTCAATACAGACTGTTACGATTTACGATTGGCTTGAATTCCAATCTATAAATACTCCACTGTACTTATAAAAACAACATAAAAATTAAATTTTTGTAAACTAAACTTTTAAAATAGACTGAAGTAACTTAGCAGTTTGTAGCTCTTGTAGGTCAGAACACTCTAGAATTTAAAAAAAACAAAAAAAAAACATTTATACTATTAACAAAATCGAGGAATTCCACTTTTTTTGTTTTGTTTCGCGTTGGATATAGTCAATTAGTGACCACCTAAATGTGCCCCAGGCGTCACTCGGAACTATTATGTCAAAGAAATATAAAACCAACGGAATAAGATCTCGGACTACATTACATTCGGATAGACTACATAGACACGAGACTTTTGAGGGAGATGTCAGTAGAATGATATAACATTTTGTCTACGTCACTTACACGTATAATTGGCTAAATGATTAAAGCAGGTCTTTTGAGGTCAGAAATATAATAGTCTTCGGTGGTCTCAACAAACATAAAGATTGAAACTATGTAATGCGCATCGCGGGCTGTGCTATAAGAACATGATACGATATCGATACGTCCTGCTACTCGTACGCGTCATGTTAGTATTGTTATTTTATCTATACGCGTCATGTATAGTTCGTCCATAGTGGTTCGATGATGACCACTTTGTCATCCAGGGGGCTGAGGGCTTTGCACTGGGGTTTTATGCCTCCTCATGTGGCTGATGAGACCTATGTGAGCCCGAAATGTTCGGCTGCATACTGGGCAGGTTATGTCATTTATCTCTACGCGTCATGTAATTGATACGTCATGTTACTTATACGAGTTATGTTATTGAACACGTCATGTTATTGAACGTCATGTTTCTGGAACGCGTTATGTTATTATTGCGTCGTGTTATTGATACGTCATGCTAGTGGTACGCGTTACGTTATTGATACGTCATGTTACTGGTACGCGTTATGTTATTGATACGTATTGTTACTGGTACGCGTTATGTTATTGATACGTCATGTTTATGTAACGCGTTATGTTATTGATACGTCATGTTTCTGGAACGCGTTATGTTATTGATACGTCATGTTTATGGAACGCGTTATGTTATTGATTCGTCATGTTTCTGGAACGCGTCATTTTATTTAAGCATTATTGGTATACTTACGCCCACTGTAGGGAGGTACGTCCTTTAAAAATCAAGCCTTAGGTCACTGGAGAAAAGAAATATTTTATTTTTTTAAAACTCTATTGCTGGACTCGATCCAGGGGTGTACATTGTGTGTGGTACTAATGCTCCTTCTTCCCTAGTGCTATTAGAGCATGGAATGGGTTGCCTGAGCTAGCCAGGAAAACCAGTGACTTGGCCGAATTTAAGTCATTGGTTAATATGCATGACTAAATGCATGACGCGTAGGACGTAATCATCTTCTTTTTTGAAGTAACGTCTGTATTATATAAGATAAGATAAGGGTCTATTACGGCGCAGAGTAGCATTAAATTTTAGATTCACACTTTATCATTCAATTTTCAAAAGGTGTGTGTACCTTCAAGGTTTGGTAGAGGGGGCAGAAATGTATGCCTACGTAGATTTGTTGAAGATCAATAAACGTGTTTGAATATTTTTAAAAACACATGTATAGGATACATATTTTAAACTAATGGTGAAATGAAGTGGGTTGTGGAGCAGGAAAACTGTTCAGCATTTTTCTCACCATATGTCACACTAAATATATAAATGTGGTTCTATACAGCGTCACATAGCATTTTAGCATGTCATATACCCCTTCATAGATTACGTCTTTTTCATTGTGCTATTACTTATTTTAGATGCAAGTGTAATTAAATCTTCTAAAATTGCGATCTTTGGAAAGGTTGGTAATTTTTGAATACATCTTTATTGCAAGCTTATCCGACAATGCGGCCCAGCTAACTTTGAGTCCTGCAGTTTGATAGTCGGCGTTGAAAACTCTTTGGACAATCAACTATGAGAGCGAAATTGAGAAATGAAAATGCTGCAATGTTTATGCTTCTCTATATTTCACTCGGTTACACGCCGCTAGAACTTGTGTATTTTATATTCTTCGTTTTTGTTTTATTAGTACAATGTAAACCATAGGTTTATATTCTCTTTTTGAAGCTGATATATATTGTAACAAGAATAGCTTTTTTACCCTCTTATAAGACGTAACGGGAGAGGGGTGTGTGTTGAGAATCGTGGTTTGAACTCCGGGCCTCGGTGACTATAGCAGTTCAAGGCCAGACAAGAAGTAATGCAGCAATGAAACGTATATCAGGACTTTACTTATAAAAGTATTTGTCGAAGATTTAGCAGTGCATAAATATTTGCATTGCTAGGATTCTAGCAATGGAATTGAGATGCTGCAGAAGGATCCTAGGTATCACATTCAAAGACCGCATCACAAACCAAGAGATCAGAGACAGCGTTACTGCAGCGATTGGACACAATGATGACCTGTTAACTATCGTAAAAAAAAAAACGCAAGCTTAAAATCTATGGTCATATTACAAGATCTTCGGGGCTCGCAAAGACCTTCCTTCAGTGGACAGTACCAGGAAAAATAAGAATAGACAGAGAAAGCGATGGGAGGACAACATAAAATAATGGACGGGCCTGTCATTGAAATATTTTCTAAGGCAAAAGACAGGAATGGAGAAAGACGGTCGACGAGTCTTGCATGGTGCCCAAACGGTCCAATAGACTAGTATAGGTATATATAAATATTTGCATAAAAATGGCTTCGCCTGTAGTCTAATATCAAATGGTGTTTAATTCACCGTGAATCTAAAGCAGATATATTCAAATTACAATAACCCAAACTACATAAAAGAAAGGGAGCATAAAGCATAAAGTCGATTGTAAATCCCGTCACAATAGCTATACTATTTATAATGTTGCATTTCAAGAATAATATAAATAAATTTTTAAAAATTCCTTTTTTTTTTTTTTAAAGCTTATATTGAGTGAAATAGCATTAATTATTTTGAGTCAATCACGTAATTAATTTTTAATAGATGTAGACTAAAAATACTAAATTTGTGAGATTGGATACATTTTTTTTTTTGTTGAACACAATGTCATGCTTTAGAATACTCATTGCGCTGTGGTCCAATCACTTTTGTGGACCAGTTCAGGGGGAGGGGGGTATCGGGAAGAATGTTTCTTTGCTGCTTTATCAAAATCCTTTTTTTTTAAATTGCCCGAGTCCGGGGACTCGAGCCTCCATGCTGGAAAGACCATGCTTTAGCAACTCAACTATAGAAGTACTTATAAAAAAATAGAAGGTTTTATAGTCTAAAAATTCTATATTTTAAAATTTTTAGCCAAAGACCCAATTCGCAACACAAAGCGTATCTCCACCTAAGTACCCTACATTGCCATATAAAACAAAAACTTAGTTAACGACTTATAATGTGTTGTCATCGACAATGAATAAATAATTGGGCAAAGTTTCAACTTGACCCGAGAGGGGGAAGTGGGAGAAATAACGTGTACACGATTCCACCCAGGCAGAGAAAGTCGATTTAAGCTTTGTAAATGCGACATTCTTCATGTGTGTGTTTCTAAGTCTATTCCCTTGTCAATGTTGTTGAGTCTGTCGTCCTTATTACATGTAGTTTGAAGTCCACCTGTTTGTACAAATGCTAGTGGCACAGTTGTTAACTTTTTGACTTACTACCATGGAACCTAATCTAAGACTTGATGTAAACAATTAGAATATTTAGAGTTTGGAACTGAAAGTACAACTCACGTACCCCCCCCCCCCCCCCCAACCCTTAATAAATGTATTCATTGATTTAATTTGAATATCATCGATTGGATCTCTCGGTTGGATGGCTGCCTGGATATGTGGTATGCGCTCTGGACTGTCGTTCGGTGATCACCAACTTCCCGTGCTAGAACCCTGCCCGCTGCCATCCGACGTCGTCCTACGGGAGGTTTAAGCTAGAATGTCAGAATATGTAGCAACACCCGAAACATGCCAGACAGTTAACATAAAGTTTTACAAAACATCTAAAAGAAAAAAAAATACACTTATATAAGTAAACTTTAAATCTAATTTATTTGACTTGTGTCACTTCCTGCACATGATTGTGTTACATACAACAAAACCATCAAAAACAGATTCCCCTGGATTCTAAATAAAATAACTAATAAAAACACTTGCTCAGTCAACATGTTCATATGACCATTATTAGTTTGAAATATAATACTGTACACCTGGTGTGTACCACAATTCAAAGAATGTGTACGATAAATAGTGAAAGAGAATAAAAGTTTGTATTAATTTGTATAGACAAATTTCAGTCTTAACATCAAAGTTTCAGACTTTAGACTCTCGCAGCAAGTAAAATATTTATTTTCTTAAATATTTAGTTTTATTGTATTCTTTTTTTTTTGTTCTTACTAAATTAATATATAGTTTTTTTTTTTAATTTAACAAAAGAAAAAAAAAATATTGTGACCTGAATTACATCTTTGACCCGTGGTAGAAAGTTTTTTTTTTTTGTTTTTTTTTGAAATTTTCAATCTTGATCGACTTTAAGAATTTAACTTGCTATCTCGGTAAAAAAAAAAGAAAACTAGATATCTCTCTCTCTCTCTCTTTTTCTCGCTAGATAGTTAGATAGATAGGTAGATAGATAGTTATAGATATACACGATAGATAGGTAGATAGATAGTTATAGATATACATACATAGATATATAGTTTTCATTTGGAAGTTAAACAAATAATGCAGTAAAAATATCGTAAAGAACAGTTTCATGAGACGGGTCTAAGCTAGTAAGAAAACCAAACTTTTAAATAATATTACAATTATTAATATTGACACACAAGACTTGGTGAATCAATAGTGTTGTTAACTTTGTATGCATTTTAAAATCCTGTTTTCGTTTTTTAAGTAATCTCTTGACAACATGATAATTTACAACAAGAAATTATGGGATAGTTTTGATTGTCATGGTATCAAACAATGGAATGTAAAGAAATGATAAGGTATACTCACTCTGTGGTGGTCAATGCAGCTTCTGCCTGGGACTAGCCCATATCCTAAAAATTGGTACTCATCTTTGATGTCGTCGTCTGCCATCAGCTGACCCGAGTGACGCAGGTGAGGGCCCATTTTGCTCATAGTGTTCATGTTCGCATCGGGGCCCCCGCATCCAAGCCTGTCTTCCCCTACAGCACTGTCGAAGTCGTGAGGGTCCAGCCTGTCGTGCGGGGCCCCCGTGCTGCATTCTATGAACCTGTCGTGGCCCATGTGGTGCATATGTCCGTGCTCCGCGTAATCCATTCTGTCCGGCACGCGGTCCAAGGGATCAGAGGCACCCATGGGCCTCGCGTAGTCGGGCCTCTCTGGACCGTAGCCAAGTCCACCGCAGTCCAGCCTGTCGTGTCCCAGCGGACCTACGCAATCCATGTGCCTTCCCCGCGGGGACATGGGGATGTCGGGCGAGAGCAGGGTCGTGTACGTGTTGGGCGCCGGGCCCAGCGCCGAACCTGACCCCTGGGGCCCAGGGGGAAGAGGACTGATCGTTGGAATAATGGTTGGTTTGCGTGAGCACAACTATCTGAGTCAAATGAATGGAAGAGGTTTAAGATCCAATCCGCAATTTCCTGCGCTCTCTTAGTATGTAAGGATGAAATTGTTTTAGCACATATAGCATAAGCACCTTGACACTGAAACACATAGAACATAAGAGTGACGGAAATATTTTTTTTTTTTACTAACACACATTTGTAACTGAATTTAAGCACTCTAAAGGACAATGTCTAGACACCCTTGTTGAGTCTTAACTTAATAGTTGGGGGATTTCAGTTAGATAGATGAATAAACAAATAAAATAATACCCCCCCCCCTTCTGCCGGCTCTATAAAATATTTAGTCCAATTGTATAGTCATACAGTCCAATTTATTAGTCATTTAGTCCCTGAGTCAGCCAGGTAGAATTTAAGTCATTGGTTAACATGCATAAGTAGATTGGCCTAGGGTCATGCATAGGACGCAATCCTTTTCTGTTTTGAAGTAACATCTGTGTATTATAAGATAAGTTATCATAAGTGCAACTGTATGTTAGTATAGTCTAACCGTGTGGTCATATAGTCCAACTGTAAAGTCAAATAGTTTTACTTTTAATAGTTTTTGTTTGTTTATCACTTGACATTATTTCTTTGATTAATTTATAAACTAAAAGGTCAAAACATTATTTCTCTTTAATGTTTAAATTTTTCTCAAAAAGGCAAAGATGGAAACAAAAATTGCTTTGATTAAATTAAAAACAGTTTAAATTACAAATGACTTTGGTTGATCAAACCGTGTCTTAGCGTATGGTAGCCCAATAGGTCTGGGTAATATTGGACGCCAAAGCACGCCGGCTGTTAAAACAATTGTGACGTTTGTTTGTTTTTTAATCGAAAAATGTGTTCAATAAAGAAACCATTAACCCTTAAAGTGCTGAGCTGTTTTACAATGAGTGTACACAAAATGGAATAACAATTCTGATGTTTAGAGGCTAAAATTACCACACGAGTTTTAAGGGTTAAGAAACTAGAACAGACACAAAATAGAGCAGTGAGATTCATAACAAACGAATATTCACAGTTGATTAGAGTAACACCTTTAGTAGAATCACTAAATTTAGAAACCCTTCAGCATAGAAGACTTTACTTTCAAGTAAAGTAACAATTATACATAAAACACTGAACCATAGGCCTAATCTTCAAATACAAAAACAAAACCCAATAAAATATTCAGAAAAAAAACTCTCGGGTAAAAGCACATTCCTCGTTCCATATGCTAGGACAAAGTTGTACAAATGCTCTTTCTTCCCTAGTGCTATCAGAGCATGGAATGGGTTGCCTGAGCCAGCCAGGAAAACCAATGACTTGGCAGAACTTAAGTCATGGATTAACATGCATGACTAGATTGACTTGGGAACACGCGTAGGATATAATCATCTTCGTTTTTGAAGTAACGTCTGTATTTTATAAAATAGGATTTTTGTTTACTATATCTAAGTACACACTTTTAATTCAGATATTAATAACCATTGATGGCGTCTGATCTATTACTCCACGACTTGCAGATTCATCCTTCTAGAAACACTTGTTCTGGTCTAAGCGTAAACAAAACAAAACAGGAATGTTTACAGATGTATGACCCCGAACAGACAAAGACGCTGTGACATATTCAGCCGCATAGCGTTAAAAGAAAGACAAAACAAGTGGACATACGCGTAGACAGACAAGTAGACGGACTTAAGTAACAAATTGAGATTTTGTTAAGGAAACAAAAGAGGATATGATTGATATTTCAACGTGTCAGAAGTTGTCAGGTCTTTATTCTCAGAGATCATTGGTAGGTCTACAACATTTTGGAGGAAGACACAGTCATCTTTCTCATTTATAAAGCCTTACGTTTTATGGTAGCCTACAAATTTAAACTTACAGCACACTCTTGCTAGGCTCAATATAGTCATGACTTCAATTTCTAGCTAGGCTCAATATAGTAATGACATCAATTTCTAACATACGCTATCTAGGCTCAATATAGTACTGACTTCAATTTCTAGCTAGGCTCAATATAGTTCTGACTTCAATTTTAACATACGATTGCTTCTAGCTAGGCTCAATATAGTTCTGACTTCAATTTCTAGCTAGGCTTAATATAATTCTGACTTCAACTTCTAGCTAGGCTCAATATAGTTCTGACTTCAATTTCTAGCTAGGCTCAATATAGTACTGATTTCAACTTCTAGCTAGGCTAAATATAGTACTGACTTCAACTTCTAGCTAGGCTAAATATAGTACTGACTTCAATTTCTAGCTAGGCTCAATATAGTTCTGACTTCAATTTTAACATACGCTTGCTTCTAGCTAGGCTTAATATAGTACTGACTTCAACTTCTAGCTAGGCTCAATATAGTTCTGACTTCAATTTTAACATACGCTTGCTTCTAGCTAGGCTTAATATAGTACTGACTTCAACTTCTAGCTAGGCTCAATATAGTTCTGACTTCAATTTTAACATACGCTTGCTTCTAGCTAGGCTTAATATAGTACTGACTTCAACTTCTAGTTACACATATGCATGTTTTTCGTATTTTCTATACAGTCGTTTACCCCTGCAGCAGTAAATCTTTGTTGTTTTTTTTTTGGCTCAATATAGTACTGACTTTAACTTCTAGCTAGGCTCAATATAGTACTGACTTTAACTTCTAGCTAGGCTCAATATAGTAATGACATCAATTTCTAACGTGCGCTAGCTAGGCTCAGGTTTGTTATACAAGAAAATTGACAAATATAATGCATCTAATTCCATTTATTTGAAAGCGTATGGCAGTGTACACCTATACAGACAGTTTTTACCTCCACCCACTGAAGATGTTATAACAAGTCTGTACAAAATATCCAAGAAACGATAAACAGAAAGACTAAAATACCAACTCTTCTTTTTAACCTCATTGGCAGAAGCAATAAGGAAACAACTGGACCTAGAGAGATATCTACGCGTAGATATTTGCATAGACCTTTACATAGATCTGTGTATAGACCTTTGCATAGACCTTTGTATAGACCCACACATAAACCTTCGCATAGAGCTACATAAAGACCTACTCACAGAACTGCAAAAGTAACCCACATTAACAAAGACCTAAACTTGGGCCTTCACTTCGATATAGACTGGACCTTCACTTCGATATAGACTGGGCCTTAACACTTAGATCTACACATAGACCTGCCTAGGCATAGACCGAAACCTATAGACTAACTCATGGATCCTGAGCACAGACCTCAGACATAAACAAACTTAGCCATAGACGTGCATTCATTAGCTTACTGATAAGTATCAATTAAGACCATCTGATAGAATTTTTATTTAAAAAAGAAAAGCTGTCAAAGTATTTCTCACATTTAATCCTAAGCCCCACTTTAGATCAACCAGAAACCTTTTCTTACGGCTGTTATCGTGTCTGGTGGTCACGTTGGTAAGACATTTACAATCCTCCCAAAAATGTAAGAACAATGCATCGGAGTCGGAGGTTTTCACCTGTTTAGAAGTATCTCAAGAGTGTTTGTGAAGTTGTAAAAACGATTGCTTAGCTTAATATATTGCAGGCTCTACCGAATAATAATTAAGATAATGATCAATTTAGTTACTTATTGTTTTGTTGATAAATATAATTATACAAGTTTAAATCAGCTAAAATTCTTTGAGAAAAAAAAAGCCTATCTAATCAATAAAAGCGTATCGATTAACGATTTTAATCATGTTTGGATAATTTTTATATTTTGTTCATTAGATTGATTTAGTGTAGCCGCTCAAATATTAGTTTAGAGCTAGGACCAATTTGAGATTGTCTTGTGTCTGAGTAACTTATAACGACGAATTAGAAAACTCTTAGTGTCCTAAACATTTTCATCGATTCATATTACTTTGTTTGTCAACAACTTAAACCAATTAATAAGGATCTAGGTTAATTATTGAGCACAGAGTCACGCGGCTACACACCTCGCAGCACAGACGCTGTGTCAGACACTGCCTCCCGTGAAAGCTTACTCTAATGAACGCCTCAATGAACGAAGAATTAATTTTTTCGAGGACTACTCCAGTAAGAACAGCACCAAAAAGTATCTCCAGAATTTCGCGTGTTTATTTTGTGTCTCCAGAATGTATTTGTCCTCAATCCCCAGAAAAACACATAACTTCAAAGTTGGAACTTTCCTCGTTGTGGCGCTACTGAATGCGGGAACGTAGGCTCTATCCAAGCGGGCCAACAGTTCGAAAACACACACACGCGCGCATAGGCAGAACTCCTTGCAACAAACAGATCGGTTTTAAGCTTTCTCTTTCACCTCCGTTCTTCTCTTCCTCTGCTGCCGATGTTGTTTTTCGTTTTTTTTCCCCCAGCCCTCTCGATTCCCCCCTCCTCCTCCTCCTCTTCTGTTATTTCCTCCAGCAGCAGAAGATTTCCAGGCACAAGCGTAAAGAACTAACAAGGTGGGCGTGGTTTGGTGCGGAGCTGAGACAGATGGACGCGTCACTAAGACCGCCTCCCATGGGGGCTGTGCGTCGCCGGAAGCGCTGGCGAATGGTGAGATAGCCCGGATGTGACTTGGATTGTTGGATTGGCCCGCAGGTGCCTGTCAACGGATCAGGTGGACCTATCGGAGGGCGAGTAAGTTCGTTACGTTCAAAAGAGACAGAGAGAGAGAGAGAGAGGGGAATGAGAGAGAGAAGGAGGAAAAAGAACGAGAGTGTCTTTGTCTTAAGAGTTGATGCTGTCAGTGTTTATCCTATGGCAGTTACGGACAGACATCCAGACGGACAGACTGACCGACATAAGGAGCAGACTAAAATAGCACGGGTCCAGAGCGGAGTCTGAGGAAGCCGTGTACATTTAGAAATAGATCATGAGTTTTTCCTAGAGCATTTATTTAAAAACTTACTTGGAGGAATACAAACACATAAATCAACAGGTGACAACTTCCATGCTACATAGAGCCGGGTCCAGGATACAGCTAGTACCAACATCACATTACATGTAGGTAGTGCCAGCATCACATTACACATTAAATGTAGCTAGTAACAACATGACATTACATATAGCTAGTAACAGCATCACATTACATGTAGGTAGTGCCAAAATCATTAGATCGAAGCTAGTAACAACATCACATAAACGTAGCTAGTGCCATCATCACATAAACGTAGCTAGTGCCAACATCACATGAGATGTAGCTAGTGCCAAAATCACATGAGATGTAGCTACTGCCAACATCACATTAGATGTAGCTACTGCCAAACTCGCATTAGATGTAGCTACTGCCAACGTATATTTATATTTTCCAAGGCAAAATTGAAACATATTGTTACTATGGAAGTTGGCTTTGGTTACTTTGGTTTGGCTATTTTTAATTCTATTTGAAGCTTACTACTGTCCCTCGAAATGTAAACATGCTGTTAATTGTTTATACAATTAAAACAACCTTGACACTTCTTATATTAGGATATTCTAGTGCTATAATCTAGGGACACATTAAGACGTGGGAATAAGTTGAACCGCTGATTTTAAAGAGATTAGCCTCAAAATGTTATGAAATCTGAACCTTTGTAAACACAAACTTTGAAAGGAACATCCCAACATCAGTGCAAAGTACTAGCACCGCTTTAAGTAACAAGTCATACAAATATTCAGTGATTTAAGTGTTACCATAGCCTCCAATGCTGAAGATAAATGTACAGAAGTGATTAATATCAGATCTGATTCTTTTATAAACTAATTAACTAAACGCCATTAGACTTAGAACCGATTCCGCGTGTAATTAATAAAGAAAAAAAAAAAAAGAAACATACATGATATCACTGGATCTAAACTTACTAGAATTTTCCTTTTTCTTTAAGTGTGGGATATATTCTGTTGAAGATATTATTTTAATTACACATCAAATAATTTATGACAGAAAATATGTTTTATTAAAGAAAGTTGCTTTTAAAAAAAAATCATCTTCTCTCTTGATCTGATCTTCTCTTTCTTATCAAGATAATTATGTCCTGCGCATATCTTTATGTTAATTTAGTCATGTATGCTAAACAGAGACTTAAACTCTAGTAGGTCATGGGCCTTCCTGGCTGATTCAGGCAACCCATTCCATGCTCTTATGGCACTGGGGAAGAAGGAGCACTTGTACGAATTCTTCCTAGCATCTATTGAACAAGTAATGTGCCTATATCTTTGTTTCTTTTTGACGTCTTGATAAAGAAACATCTAGTGCTTGCTATATTGGTATCACTGTTGTAATAGCCAGGGCCATAGTACATTTCAGCACCTCGGTGCTGAATTATATCTGAATAATAGTAAAACTTTTGATTGTGACCAGACACCGAACTTGGACCAGGATGGTGCAGTAGTTGTCATAGGAGCATTCTGGAACATAAATACATTTCTTGACTGGTCATAATGCATGTTCTTGTTATGTAATTGAGGGTTCACAGGTCATGTGTATTATTGTTTTTAGTCTATAAAGACATAGACTAAATAGACTAATTAAAAAAAAAAAAAAAGCATCGTATATCATTCGAACACAGCTACCATTTCTTGAAGAGCTTTTTCATGAAAGATGCATTTCCAAAACACTCTCGATTCTCAAGGATAACCTGCACCCATTAAACTACTGTTACATCACATATGAACGAAGTGGTCGTCTCCTTTCCGTTGGGACTAAATCAGAAAGATTTAAAAACTCCCTTTATTCCACTTTCGTTCAGAGTGTTAGAAGGTCATTTGTTGTCATCGAGAAGTACATCTAATTCATAAAGCCTGGCTATGGGTGTGTGTGTGTGTTTTGTGTGTGTATATCATTCGTATTTGCATCTATATTGTTATCGTTACAATAGTTACGCTGAGGTGGTCAATTGTAGTCAAACGGAATTTCCATTTGATTGGACCAATAATAATTATCCTATCTTATCTTATCTAAACTAAAAAATAAACTTAGCTTCATTATGCTACGTGCCAACAGTCCATCAAACTATTATTGGTAATTAATTTGTTTGTTAGATATCGAATAAGGAAAATAACTTGTACATAATTGATATAGTTTTAAGGGCGGAGTTCTTCCCCTTTAGTGAAGCTTTGTATTTAAAAAAAAATGATTTTTTTAAATGTTTCTTCTCTTGCTCCGTTTCAAATGTGTTAATGTACACGCTATCCCCTATCTTACACGATCCGTTCTCAAAACTTCTTCTACCCTTTAAGTCCTGTGATCAAATCTTCTTTTGTTGAGCTTCAACTGAAGGTCACGATGTGAAAACCATGAACTTTTTCTATAAAGCCCTAGCAAAGGGTCGTTGTATTTCTTTATTTGGCGGATAGGGGAAGTGACAACATGTAACTTTTTTATTTTTTTTATTTTTCTAACGAATTCAGGACTTTGTTATTGATTTTTTTGTACCAGGTCCCAACTGTATAACAAAAAATCTCGCTCAACCTCGCTTGCTTTCGTTGATGCCCCAAAAGTCCCCATCCTAACGCGCGCTCACTGCCCCCCAGGGAGAAAGAACCTCCTACAAACTCCACACGTAGCCTTGGTCAACGTGAACTGCCTGTAGGCACCTGTATTTTGTCAGTGGGCTACCATAGTAACACCGCCACATTGCCCAGGACTCCGGGGTTCTGTCTACTTGCTCAGACTAGTCCAGCTTGAACGTTTACATTTCTTCACTCTTTTACCAACTTAGACGACCCCTCTCCCCCATCACCTAGAAAAAAGAAAAAAAGATCAGGCTACAAATCTAGCGACATGTACAAACAATAAAAACATACAAAATACTTAAAAAAAATATATATCTAAAACTGACCGTTCATTTTAAACCTATAATGGTTATAGCTCATGAAAGTATGTTCTTTTTCTTCAAATTTGTGGATTCTTATTAAAACCTCAAACCGAGACCATTGGTTATAGAAGGCCTTGACACTGACCTGCAACGTCGCCACCCGTAGGTAGTTTAGACCAATAGCTGTCATGAATTTATGATATTTTTTTAACATAGTATTTGGTATGAAAACTATCGTTGTTGTCCTCAACTGTCGAAAAGATTTACGCCTGGAAATTGTTTGAGCCCATAATACACAGAATGGCATGCCTGGTCACGTGATTTGATCTTTGGACTTTCTTATGTAATGCATACTTCAAAAGGTAGTATAATTACGTCCTACTGGTATCAATGTGTCAATCGAGTCATGTTAATCAGTGACTTAACTCGTGATTGTCCCGTGTTCAAAACCTGCGCGCTTTGATTCTCTTCCCGACCTGCTGAAGATTCATGCCAGATTGGAACTTACAAGAAAGCTAAAAAAAGAAAAAAAAATTTTTTTAAAGGTTAAAACAAAACTTATACTAAGTGTAGTTGTATCAATTAGTTTGGGTCAGTCATGTAATTATATGTATTTCTGACCTAGACATAAAAAATGTGTGCGATCAGAAATATTTTTTTCTTCCATTTTTGTTTCGTTTAGCTTTTAGCTTTCTCCAATGCGCTATGATCGTATCACTTGTCTAGACCAGTTATGAATGGGGAGGGGAAAAGGAGGGGGGGGGGTGTCTTTGTGAATGTTTACATGATCGTTTTTATTTTAAATGCATAAAAAAAAAAAAAAAAAAAAAAAAAAAAAAAAGAGAGATCACTCAGGGCTTAAGATTCGGACTAGTTCAGCTTATACCACCACATCTGTCAAGAACGATTTCTTTCCCTTCTTCAATTTACCAAACAAAGTAATTGGTTATTTTTTGTTATTGATTCTTGTGTTGTCAGATGAAAGAAATAATTATGCAACATTTCAGCTTGACCCCGAGATTGGGTGCGGGAAGTGCAACTTTTTACCAGACAGAAAAACAGAGAGAGTGAGTTAATATAATATAATATAATATAATATAATATAATATAATATAATATAATATAATATAATATAATATAATATAATATAATATAATATAATATAATATAATATAATATAATATAATATAATATAATATAATATAATATAATATAATATAATATAATATAATATAATATAATATAATATAATATAATATAATATAATATAATATAAGCTTTGTAAAAAGAACAATACATTTGACGCTCTAATACAAACTTGAAAGCGAGTTTACAAACGACAACGCGCGGGACGACGTTGATTGACCATATAGCTGAAGGTCAAGGCTTTGCGCGGTAACACGACAAAGCATGCAAGACTCGTCGACCGTCTTTCTCCATTTCTCTCTTGTCTTTTGCATTAGTTTAGAACCCCTTTCCATGGCAGGCCCGTCCATTCTTTTATGTTGTCTTCCCATCGCTTTCTCTGTCTGCCTCTTCTTCCTTTCCTGGTACTGTTCCCCTGAGAATGGTCTTTGCGAGCCCCGAAGATCTTGTAATATGTCCATAAAATTTTAGCTTGCTTTTTTTTTTTTTATACGATAGTTAGCAGGTCGTCATGGGGTCCAATCTCTGCAGTAACCCTGTCTCTAATCTCTTAGTTTGTGATGCGGCGTACCATACAGTTGCTGGCAATCATGGAAATAGAAATAGAAGACCACAGTTTGAGAACAACTGGACCTGGTACTCCCACCCCCTACCCCCAAG
This sequence comes from Biomphalaria glabrata, assembly GCF_947242115.1. Classification (NCBI taxonomy): domain Eukaryota; kingdom Metazoa; phylum Mollusca; class Gastropoda; family Planorbidae; genus Biomphalaria; species Biomphalaria glabrata. Next base: position 46,722,275 of record NC_074719.1, read on the forward strand.
GTGTTGCAATGATCGCGCAAGACATTTAGACTTACATTCGCGAGGTGTTTGCCCTCTTGTTTATCTTGCTCTCGGTTCCTAGTTGCTTGTCATTGTATTACACATTTCCTCGTACAGGCTTTCTAGCACATCCATGAATGTCGAGAAAATGGACGAGAAGAACTAGAGAGAATGAAACAGCAAGCAGGACAATTGTAAGAATTCTGAGATTTGAAAGAATTTTTTTTTTTTTAAAGACTAGCCGTTAAAGCGCGGAACAAAAGGGGAAGTAACTTGTGTCCAAGGAAGTCACTCTTGTCTAGGGGGGGAGTAACCCCGAAAAAGTCATGCCAGACGTGACGTCGCAGTGTTCTGTCGGTCTTCCCAGTCACATCCGGGGACACGAAGTTTCCCTTGTTGTCTGAGGCTTGGGTCATCCGAGGTTACCCAGGAGCATGTGCTGGTAGCGGGCTGGACCATCGTTAGCCGTTCGTTAGTCGCTGTTGGTAGGAGCTTGGAGGTTGCGCCATCTAAAAGGGGGGGGGGGAGAAAGGGCGGTACAAAGAGTGGCGTTCAGGGTGGTCGATGTCACAGTGCAGTCATCGGTCATTGTCGAGAGCATTGAAAACTCATCAGAGAAGACTATTTGAAGTCGATGGCCCCATTGTTAGAACAATTTCATTGACATAGTCTACTATCATGTAAAAGGTTTCGTATTTTTAACCATTCATAAATTCTGATTTATAAATTTATATAAAATGTTTTGCATGTTTCGGATGTTCCTTCAGAGTAGAAGATAATTACTTCCTAGTCCAAACCTCCCGCAGGACGACGGGGGATGGGAGCGGGCAGGGTTTGAACCCGGGACCATCGATAAATCTGAACGACAGTCCAGCGTGCAAACCGCACGACCAGGCAGCCATCCAAAATAGCCATATAAAATGATATAGATTGAAGTATTTGAAAATAAAATTAATTCAGACATTTTCCAAACCGATGGCTATATACTTCTTTCCTGTATCAGGATTTTACTTGTATATTATATTATCTTATCTTACGTAATACAGAAGTTACTTCAAAAAAAAGAAAATAGTTACGTCCTACGCGTCATGCATTTAGTCATGCATATTAACCAATGACTTAAATTCTGCCAAGTCACTGGTTTTCCTGGCTGGCTCAGGCAACCCATTCCATGCTCTAATAGCACTAGGGAAGAAGGAGCATTTGTACAAATTTTTCCCAGCATGTGGAACGAGGAATGTGCCTTTATCCGAGTGTCTTTCTGGGTATTTTATTAGATTTTTTTTTCATTTATTATGACACCTAACCTAGGTATTTTGTGTTTTTAGCCTGTGTTACTGTAATCTAAAATACATCATTAACTCTAAGGAATATTGGAAGAGATTGGAACTTACGTGGATTAAAGAATTACCTAACAAACTTACATCAATACTGCTGTTAAATAATGGGTTTTAAAATTGTAATTGCTCGCTTTGAGAGAGGAATGAATTCACCTACTAGCAGTTAACTGTTACATGTTTGCATCGAGTAATCCGTGTATTTGTGTGTCCGTTTCTTTAACTCACTATGTTAGTGTGTCCGTGTCATCTTCTCAATGTGTTAGTGTGTCGTGTCATCTTCTCAATGTGTTAGTGTGTCCGTGTCGTCTACTCATTGTGTTAGTGTGTCCGTGTCGTCTACTCATTGTGTTAGTGTGTCCGTGTCGTCTACTCATTGTGTTAGTGTGTCCGTGTCGTCTACTAATTGTGTTGGTCTGATCGTGTCGGCTACTCATTGCGTTAGTGTGTCCGTGTCATATTCTAACTGCGTTAGTGTGTCCGTGTCATATTCTAACTGCGTTAGTGTGTCCGTGTCATATTCTAACTGCGTTAGTGTGTCCGTGTCATCGCTCATTGCGTTAGTGTGTCCGTGTCCTCTTCTCACTGTGTCAGTGTGTCCGTGTCCTCTTTTCATTGTCGTTAGCCTCAAATTACGTCATCCTCGCCGTCCTCTATCTCTCCTTCTGTCAAAAATGTGCCGAGCACGTGAACAGAATCGGGCACCTGGGGTACGCTCATAGAGGGCGCCAAGATAAGGATCGAGAGAGTGGGGCGTAGTCGACAGGAAGAAAGGGGGCACAACCTCCGGCTGAAGCGCTTGACCTGCAGATTTCGTCTGATGGTTTTATAGGGCGTTATTAACGATGATATTTTAATTACTTTTACTGACGGGGCGCCCTTCTTCGCCAACACCCCAACCTGCGCTTTTTTTGATTGCTCCAGCACAAGACTATAATTAAATAAATTTGATACCGACAAAAAAAAAAGAGTTACAATTTTGATTAAATTTTATCATGTAGATTATTATTGATTTGTTATAGACACATGGTGGATTCTATATTTTTAAAAATTCAGTATTAAGATTGATTACATCGACCTAACGTGACACAGAAGACAACACAAAATGTGAAAACGTGCAGTCCCCTTGAATGTTTCACAATTGCAACTTCACACGAGGTACTCATTGTGGAAGTGTATTTGTTTAGATGATTTGTTGCAAGGAAACTGTTCTTCAATGGATTCCAGCACACATTAGAATTAGAAGGCAATGAAGGAGCAGACATACTGGCCAAAGATGGAAGAATGAGCAAAACAAATGAAACTCCTCTCTACCCAGAAGAAATGATGAAAGTAATAGAGTGTAGGTAGAATAAATGAGAATTGGACCAGCTCACATCCCAATAACAAGAAAAAGGACGCCTATTATAAAGCTATCTCGACATGACCAATGCATAATTTTTCGACCCTGAACCGGACACAACAGAATGAGGTAACATATATTCCAGAAGCTTAAAGTCGGGACGAGCGAAACCTGCCCCTGTGGAGCATCACCAGAGAATGCTGACCATGTCCTTCAAAGCTGAATACTATATCAAGAGGCCTGAACAAGACTCTGCCCCCAAAACCCTCCTATAGGACAAAAACTATACGGAGAACTGCCTGATCTGGAAACCACTGCGCGGTTCATCTCAGATATAGGATTACTGATCTGAACCCTCTGACATGTAAAATGAGAACGAAGAAGAATAATTAGAAGATGGTTTGTTGTTTATCACAGATATTAGACATTGATTTGCCATCTCGATATCAGTTTGTCAAGGACGAATTTCTAAAAAAAAATTTTTAAATATAAGAATAATTACCTTCACATCGGACTATGCCTTAGTCTGTTGAACCGTTTTCTATTTTCTCTCTTTCTTTTGACTTGGCTAGAATTTCTGTCAATGATAATGTCCATTCTATTATGTTGTATTCCACTCGCTTTCTCTGACTTTTCTTCTTTTTCCTGGTACTGTTCCATGAAAGAAGGTTTTTGCGAACCCTTAGGGCCTTGCGATATGGCCATACAGTTTTAGTTTTGCGCTTTTTGTGTGTTTTTTTTAGCAGTGGTTAGCAGGTCATCGTGGGGCCCAATCGCCGTTATAAACTTGTTTCTAATCTCTTCTTTGGTTATGGGGTCTTTGTGTGATACCTAGGATCTTTCTGTAGCATCTCAATTCAATTACTAGGATCTTCCTTTCTAGCTCTGCAGTCAGCGTCTAAGATTCACAAGCATATAAGATTGTGGTCTTAACCAAGGAGCGCATCAGTCTTATTTTAGTTTCGAGAGCTATGCCTTAGTCTGTCCAGATTGTTTTGAGTTTTGCAAGTGCTGCTTTAGACTGTGCCATTCAGGCCAGTTGTTTAGGTTTGGTTACTTCATCTGAAAATAAAGCTCCGAGCTACTTAAAACTACTGATAGCTTTTCGTCAGCAGTACCGATGTCTCTTTTAAAGCCTTATTTGCCATACTGTGTGTGTTTTTTTCTGCTGCCCTGAGGTTATACTCCACAAAATCCCAAAAACGAAAAGAATGTAGTTCTAGCATAAGAAAGTCGAGAAGAATCACGTAGGCGGAGACACATTTTTAATGCATTTTTCAATCATTAGGAGTCGCTATTGCTGCAGACGCCTCTAACGAATACATTACACAATTTGTATTATTAGAAGATGAAACGATGTTTAAAACATGTTCACTGGTAAACTAATGCCACTTTACTTGGTTAATAAGTAAACCTGGGGAGCGCACTGCCTCTGTGGTTAAGCGTTTAGCTTCCGAACCTGGTGTCCTGGGTTCGAATCTCGGTGAAGACTGGGATTTTGAATTTAGGGATTTTTAGGGCGCCTCTGAGTCCACCCAACTCTAACGGGTACCTGACTTTAGTCGGGAAAAGTAAAGGCGACTGGTCGTCGTGCTGGCCACATGACACCCTGCTCGTTAACCGTTGGCCAAAGAAACAGATGACCTTAACATCATCTGCCCCATAGATCGCAAGGTCTGAAAGGGGAGACTTTACTTACTTCATTATTAATAATCAAACCTGGATTGATAACTACAATAAAAAAAATTAAAAACTACAATAAAAAAATTTTTTTTTTTTTGCCCATTGAAAAAGAAGCTAAACGGTTACACCCCCTCTCTTTGTTTTGTTAGGACGTCACGCTCCCTTGAGAGGACATCGCACCCCCTCCCCTTCCGGGGGGGCGCGCTCCACAATTTGTGAAACGCTGATCTAGATCTTTTTAACAAATTATCAGATGTCTCTTAATTAGGTAATATCTTAATGGTTGACCCCTCAGCAGGCGAAAGTCTTTTTTTTTACGTCAGAAGTGACCAAATTTTAGTCAAATTTATGAATTTGGACACGAAAAAAAATAATTTTTATCACACCTAGGAAATAGTCATTTTGAAATATTGGCCCAATTTTTATTTTTAGCGATAACCGAATGAATAAATAACTATATCACACATCTGTAATAAATAAGACATTATTTTCGTTAACTCGACTTGTCAAGTAAGAAACTATTTTTACAGCTGTTTAAAAAAAAAATACTATATAGGCCTACATTTTATAAATCATTTTTTCTGCCTTTGTATTATTTTTAGGTAAAAAATTCGTGTCACTTTTTTTATGACCTCTTTCTGGTCAAAGGTCGAGACGTTTTGTTTAAAATGCCCAACATCATTTGGTCTTATCAAATGCAATAGCCTTAAGGGATTGGAAAATGGAGGAGGGCGACTCCACGCCCTGCTGATGGGCAGTGTTCCTTGTGTCCACCTCCCGGCCAAAGCCCTATTCTCATGGCTCTACAAGATGAATGCCTTAATGTTGTATTTTTTGTGCTCCCTAATCTTTTGTGCGAAGTCATTTAGTGAGCGGCGCAAGGTTGTGTTTGACTGTGTGTCTGTTGGTCCGTACGGCCCTAACCACCGGTAACAAGACTACAATTATTATCCTTGGTCACGCGCTGGCCTCGGGGCCACGTGTCCTCCCCCCCACCCCCCCCCCCTCTTGCTCACGCGCGCTGGTGAGTGGCGGCAACGGACAGCCCTGGACACACGACATAATATATCTTGGCGAGACGAATGGACATGGGGAGAATGAGTGAGTGAGCAGGGCTGGTTAGAGGGCAGGGCTGGTTAGAGGGCAGGGCTGGTTTAGAGGGCAGGTCTGGTTAAAATGACATCTTTGACTAAATACTAAGTGTAAGCGTGGCGGAGGGAGCCCACCTTTCTTTGAAATAAAGATGAGGGCGTGGGTGGGAGCAGCACTGTTATTATCGGTATACAAATCACCTGGGGGGCTAGAACGCCGCGATGCCAGTTTCGTGTCCACTTGCCCCCCCCCCCTTAAAAAAAAAAAAAACACATGGCTCAGTGACTGGACTCACACCCTCCCTCCCTCAGTACGTTGGCGTGTTACCTCGTCACGACCCTTTTGTAGTCTACTCTTGGTGTCGATACTGTCTTATTTATCTTTTATAGGTGTCGATATTGTCATTGTAGTCTACCAATGGTGTTGATAATGCCAAATCAATCTTTTATAAGGATCGATATTGTCATTGTAGTCTACTATTGGTATCGATACTGCATAATCTTTTATATATGTCGATATTGTCATTGTAGTCTACTAATGGTGTCGATACTGCCATATGAATCTTTTATAGGTGTCGATATTGTCATTGTAGTCTACCAATGGTGTTGATAATGCCAAATGTATCTTTTATAGGGATCGATATTGTCATTGTAGTCTACTATTGGTATCGATACTGCCCTATTAATTTTTTTATAAGGACCGATATTGTCATTGTAGTGTACTAAAGGTATTAATAATGCCGTATTAATGTTTTATAGGTGTCTTTGTCACGATTGACGCCCTGCTGTACCTCCTACACCACTGATAAGCTCACTTTTCATTAAATGTTCATATAAGGTAAAACACTTTTATAAGGTGGAGGACTATGTCACCTTTTAGGTGAAGGTAAATATTTAAATTAGAAGCTTCGAATGAAAGACTTTACGAAAAGAAAAAAAAGAAACAAATTCCATTGTTGTAAAAGTCCTTTCTATCTATTAATCTCTTTTCAGTTTATCGAAAAAAAAAGGTAAATGTTATTATAGCAGTATGAAATCTAAAATGTAAATCTTAAATTGTTAGTACATGTAGAGCGTTTCAATATATTCTAACGTGTTAAGATTTTTAGCGGCCCCCGTATGTCCGTCCCGTTTAGATCTCAGAAACTAGAAGAGAAAATGAAAATCGGACATCATGATATTCTAGACTATTTAAAGTTCTGATGCAACGGCTACTTTTTTCTTTTCTGAAAGCGAAAAATCTAATTTTTTAAATCAATTATGCAAGCAGTTTTTTCATAAAAATGCACAATTTTTACAACTATTCACTATTAATATTAACAAACACTGGAAGCTTTTTAGTAATGACAGAATAAACTAGCCATTTTTTAAACACATTTATGCAAATGATTTTAGATTTTTGATCAACAAATAATATTCTTTATAATTGTTAAGTTATGTAAGTTCTGTCATACTAAATACTACATTTACAAAAAAAGTTGTTTTTTTTTTTTTTAAAGAGAAAAAAATCTATTTAATATGCAAATAAGTTGGACATAATTTAAAAAAACAATTAGATTAGATAAATTTTATTGATTAAGCAATAGCAAACTACAACAGATCCACAATTGACAACCTCGGCGTAACTACTATACAATAACAATATAGATGCACATAATAGATGCACATAATAGATGCACATACGAACGACATTCACACACGAAAAACACATACACATAACCAGCGCTTTATAAATAGACTTCTATGTACTTCTCGATGACGACAGAATGTTAATTTTTAATGTTGGTCATCCAGGGTCTATTATTACTGAATGTTTTAATTTTCTTCTTTGGTACAATCATGCTTTCACAGAACTGGATTTACGAATTAACAGTTGTGGTAAGTTCATCTGTCTGGGCAGTTGTTTACAAACATGTCCCAATCTGTTTGCTCCAGACAACCTTGTGGCTGTAAAACAGCGTCGTCAGACCATGACTGGATGGACTGGACTTCGGGTTTTGTTGTTTTTAAAACCGGTTTGTACGTGGGTGGAAGATGGATCATTGTGTGGTCCGACTCTCCAAGGGGAAATAACGATCGAGATGTGTAGGCCATTTTTATGTTGCTATAACACATGTCCAAGGTTTTATCGTGCCTTGTGGGACAATTGACATATTGACTTTATGTTGGCAAGTGTTGAGCTAACGAAAGATGATTGAAATCTCCCATAACTAGTCGGGCAGCATCAGAACTTTTTGTTGCAATCATATATATACAATGTCGAGTATATGTTTTGCTGCTTTCTCTGTATTGGCTGTAGGCGGTATATGCACAAGTATGACGTAAAATTGTGTAAACTCTCTCGGCAGGTAGTATAGCCTGAGACTGTTACATAGTAGTTCAATATCGGTCGTACACACTTTAGTTTTGATTGAAATATTGTTGACACAACAGTACTGTTTAGTGACATAAATGGCCAGTCCTCCTCCTTTTGTTTTGCCACTATCTGTTGTTCTGTCTGATCTGTACAAAAGAAACGAATCCAAGTCTACTGATGTGTCGGGAATAATTCCATTTAGCCATGTTTCAGTGAGACAGATTAGCGAGCTTTCACGGTAGAAATGTCTGCAGCAACAATCAAGTTCGTCCATTTTGTTATTTAGTGATCTAACATTGCTCAAGACAATATGAAGCTGATAGACCCTTTGTCCTCTTTTCCTGCTTTTGACTCGAACTCCTCCTCTTCGGCCTCGTTTGTTTCGTTTTATCTGTGTGTTGATGGGCTCATGGCGGTTTGTTATGTATCGGCCATTTGTTTCCAAGATGGCGGGTGTGTACATAGAATCATAGATGATCATATTATTCATGCTATCCATTGAAACACTGGTTTTTAACATGCACACTAATAAATTAGTCCATAGAACTAGAAACACTTTTATTCCCTGAAACACAATAACACAATATGAAAGGAATAATAGAAAACAAGTGCTGATTATGTCGCAATGTAATCAGGTCGCCTGCCGAGCGGCGCCCCGGAAGTAGTTTTAATTAATTAATAAGTAGATTTTCACATTATCGCGTTAACTCCAGAGCACACAGCTGTACATGGAACACAAAACTAAAGGAATTTTTTTTTTTTTTACGGAAATGTTTTTTTCTTGAGGCTTTGAATAAGAGATTGACCCTTTACAAAACTATTAGATCAGTTAGATTCTGAGTTTGTGTTTCCACACAAACTGTCTCTGTAACCTTGTTAATAATAATAATAATGGATAATAATAATTTGTAAACAGTGTTTTTTTTTTAAATTATTATTTCATTCCATAATATTACGATAGATACTCACTTATTGAATTACATGAATTTATAGTAAAGGTAAAGTTTTTATTATATTGAGTTCCAATGGAGCCCAAACTTATCATTCCTCCCAGAGAAGTGGAGATTTTAATTACTCGATTTTTCTGTTGAGATAAACATTTAAAGTAACCAATTTCCCTCGGGTGGAAGAAAATAGCACTTGGACTTCACAGTATTCGCTCAACAATATACATCAAAACTTTTGGCTCCGGTGAAGCAGATAGTGTGGAACATTCAATTATGACGACTGCGTCCTGATTTGTCTTTATCGCTTTGTTTTGTTGTCCTTTGTGGTGTGTATAAGATATTGATTAACTACAAAAATGTTGAATAAAAATAAAAAGTATTATATCAATCTACGCACGAATTATCAGTTCATTAAGCTATATAATATAGACCTCATACTCTCGACATCACAAAGGATGTTCTACAGAGGTTCCCATACTTGAGACAAACAATGCGCATTTCTAATATGCCATGAGCACTTTGTGTGCTGTCTGTTGTATGTGTTGTTATCTTGGGCATTACATTAAATCTTATATTATATTATATAATAGAAACTTTACTTCAAAAAAGAAGATGATTAAGTCCTACGCGTCATGCATCTAAAGTCATGCATATTAACCAATGACTTAAATTCTACCAAGTCACTGGTTTTCCTGGCTAGCTCAGGCAACCCATTCCTTGCTCTAATAGCACTATTGAAGAAGGAGCATTTGTACAAATTTGTCCTAGCATATGGAACGAGGAACGTGCCTTTATCTTTGTGTCTTTCTCAGTATTTTATTAGATTTTGTTTTTGTATTTGAAGATTATGGTTCAGTGTTTTATGTATAATTGCTGCTTACAGTAGCAGTATTGATCAATATGGGTTCAGCCAAACGTTGAATTCCTGAACCTGGCTCACGGGTACCTTGCTACGCCACTGGATCTAAGCGGACCAGCCGTTTTAATCTAATTTTTTTCACAAAGATAAAAAAAAAAAAAGATACAGGAAAAAAATAATTTTAAAAAATAAAGAAAAACTATAAAAATGTGTTCCAGAGTTTATTTGATAGACTGCAGGCAGGAACTAAATATTTGTGTAACACCTTACGGAATTTGTTGACATTAGCGTACGTAATTGGCTCAAATCTGGCCTCCACACTGAACTCAGAGCGTGCAACAAATTGGCTTTAAAATGTGCACCCTTGGCAGCCTTCCTCTCCCCCGCGCTCAACGGATCTCTCTTCACACATGGTCCGCACACTGCAAGTCATTGCTACACCTCCTGAAGTCCAGAGATTATGGATTTGAACTCAAGTTGACAATAGTGCGGGTTTAGGGTTTAGGAAGAGTGCCCTTTGTCAGTGTCTGTGGAACATTGTTGTGTTTGTTTGTTTATTTGTTCACTCATCCTGTGTGTGTGTGTGTATATGTGTTTGTGTGTCGCTAGTTTACTATGCACGTGTACTACACACTTTCATGTGCTATCGGATTATTTCTTAGGATTTAATAACGAATGTGTAGTTCACATCGGCGTATATTTCTAACTAGAAATATGGCATTCCTCATTCATCTTCGGACTCGAAGACAAGCCTTATTATTATTATAGTTCTAACATTACGTCACACCGAAGTTCGCCTCGGTGATGTGTCTGTCTTAAGCCAGTGCTGCTTTGGAGTTATGAGATTTTAAATCAAAGCGTGACATGTGCTGGTAACATGTGTGATACAGTTTCTAGCATATTTCTAGAATATTTGCTGTGAATCCTGTAATCCATGCACCAGAGACAAATCGTCAGGTCTACAAACTACTCACAATGTGTTGGTAGCATGTGTACTACAGTTTCTAGCATTTCCCTAGAATATTTGTTGTGTATCCCCTGTAATCCATGCACCAGAGACCAATCGTCAGGTCTACTAACTACTCAGAGACACACACTTCAGCACAAGCAAACACTAAAACACACTGAAAAACTAAAACACACTGACACACTAAAACACATGGACACACTAAAACACACTGGCACTCTAAAACACATGGACACTCAAGAGATACTAACACGCTCAGACACTCGCTAAAGTCACGTGATAAAAAGACAAGCTAACACATACAAAACTCTTTATAAACACGTGCTGACAGACGGGAAACAAAATGTCAACATTTATGACAACATAATACCAGAGAGATTAGCATATTTATTTTTGTCAAAAATATTTTAAAAAATATTATAGCTTTTTTTTTTTGTCCGCACTGCACTTGTGTTCCTGAGAAAAAAAAGAGGAACGTAACATTAGCATGTTGTTGTTTTTTACGTGACATACAGACGTTTTGTAACAGGTAATTTTTTTTATATGGCATCCAGACTGTAACAATTTTTAGAGCATACCAGTTTTAATACCCACACAATGTTCTAGTAACAAATTATAATGGACCTCATTCACCAATCGTAAATAAGCAACATTTAGTCACGTGATCTTATTGATAAAACAACGGGAAAAAAAATGTCACGTGACAACCATCATGAATTAAGCATTAGATCGTAAATTATACAGAAGAGATAGAGCACCACGTGGCTAAATGTTTACGATTGGTGAATGAGGTCCATTGAGATGAGTGGTCAGTAAAGTCTATAAATTCCATAAAACCAGCTGGTCAACCATCTACCTAGTCAACCATTCAGCTATTTAATTATTGAGCTAGTTAACTATCTAGCTAGTCAACCATTCAGCTATTTAATTACTGAGCTAGTTAACTATCTAGCTAGTCAACCATTCAGCTATTTAATTACTGAGCTAGTTAACTATCTAGCTAATCAATAGTCAAACTTGACAACCATCCAGCTAGAAGGTTATCAAGTTTTTAATCAACCATATAACTAGTCAATTATCAATCTAGTCAACCATCCGTTTATGCAACTACCCAGCTAGCCAACCTTTTAGCTATTTATCAAGCTAGTCAACCATCCTACTAATCAACCATCTGACTAGTCAATCATCCAATTAAGAAACCACCCAGCCAATCATCCAGACAGTCAATCATCTAAGTATTCAACCCTCCTCTTAGACAACCACCCAACTAGTCAACCAATCGTTAAACAGATTTTATGATATACTAGCTATGTTTTTAACCCGTCTTTGCTCGAGTTTTTTTTTTTTTTTCCGTTCTGTTATATTATAAATGTCATCTATGCACCTTCAATTAAGTTAAAGTCTATGTCAAAATGCACCTTCAATTAAGTTAAAGTCTATGTCAAGATGCTTCATTGACCTGAATCTAGTAAACGCTCTTGTTGTAGAGCAACTTTACATGTCCTAAGATCACAGCTATTATCTAAGGGACTTCCATGTCAACTCTCATTAAGATTGGTCAAACGGTTTTGATTTCTATAAAGGACATACATACACCTTACATTCTATTTTATATAGTAGATATGAAGATTTAAAACCATCCCTTTGGCTTCACTCCTTATTGGGGAGGGGGTAGTGATCTTGGTTGTAAATTATTTACAAGAAACTTTTTTTTTTTCACTTGGGCTTGTTATTGTAATATCGCTCCCGTGTAATGCATGTAGATATTCAAAGTTATGTTAGAAGTGTTTCAAGAGAAGAAAGTAGATATGTAGTTACATAAGTAGGTGAGTATGTTTCTATATGTCCGTAGTTTCAGTTTCTTTAGTGACACAGTAAATCGAAAAAAATTCTTGGGGATGAAGAGCTATTAAATTACACGTAAAAAAAGAAATAAATGCAAACGATTATTTTTAAATTTAAACCCTACGGCTTTTGGTGCCTGGTCTCAGCAGCTATCTCCTTTGCCAACTTACAGGTCAGACCTAATATCTCCAATCCCCAAACCCGAACTCTTAGACTGCGGTACAGATGTCTAAAATAACAAAGGTCTAGTGATAGAAATGAGCCTATGTAGGATTTCATGGCGAAACTAGACAAATAGAAACAAGAGACCAAAGTGAGGCGGAGGGAGTGGGGGTATATTGTGAGCACCCTGTTCTTTAAAACTTCACACCCATCTTAATATCAGACAACCCCCAGGGGTCTTAGAAGTAAATCAAGTCAATACGTTTGCCAGGTCTCTATGCTACCACTTAGTGTTTTGTTTTAGCAAAACATCAATACCTTGAAAAACAAAGAGATAGGAAGAAGGAAGAAAGAAATAAAAAAAAATACTGGTTACCTTTTCCCGACCTCCCCACCCCATGTCAGTAAATCCCTGTGAAAAAAAATATGGCGGAGTTTATCCCCTTAATCCGCAGACGGCTCAGGGCCGTCATGTCAAGGGGCGAGCAGTAAATCCTGGGTACGGCTTTACTCACGAGCTGACTACAAGCTGGCTCGGATATCAATGGAGTTATCTCCTCGTGTTGGTGCAGAGATTTCACTTCCTGTCCTTGGCCTGCATCTCTCTCTCTCTTTCTCTCTCTCTCCATACCGGCTACCTCTTAACTCCCTTCGCATTTGTACACCCACTCCCCACAACCACATTGTAATGCATTTTTATTCGCTTACTCTGTGTGTGTTGTGAAGTACTCACGACTTTGTAAACTTTCGGTCTTTACACTGACCTACTGTAAGACTTCCTTTATAAAGATCTCCTGAGCTAAAGGCTAGACCTATTGGAAATGGAGGGGTAGGGACTAGAAGAAGAGCTAACCATGTTCAGATAATGTTCATGTTCACAATAAAACTTTGAGTTGTCAGCACAAAGGTCGATGTGCTAGCGTCGACCAGAAATCTGACAGATTTTTAGTATTGATTAGAAGTCAGTAACAAATGTCATCATTGTCTTCTGTCCCTTGACTTTCGTCGTAGGGGTGCTGTGACAGTTCGTAGGGGTGCTGTGACAGTTCATAGGAGTGCTCTGACAGTTCATAGGGGTGCTGTGACAGTTCGTAGGAGTGCTGTGACAGTTCGTAGGGGTGCTGTGACAGTTCGTAGGGGTACTGTGACAGTTCGTAGGGGTACTGTGACAGTTCGTAGGGGTACTGTGACAGTTCGTAGGGGTACTGTGACAGTTCGAAGAGTGCTGTAACAGTTCGTAGGGGTGCTCTGACAGTTCGTAGGGGGGTGCTGTGACAGTTCGTAGGGGGTGCTGTGACAGTTCGTAGGGGGTGCTGTGACAGTTCGTGCAACCAAGTCCCTCCATTTTTTTCAGGTCAGCAGCTGTTCTTATCAGGATATCAAGAGAGAGGCCGGTCCATTCTTTTACATCAGACAGATTTTCTTCGGACGACCTCGTCTTCGTGCTCTCTCCACTGTACCTCGAAAAATGACTTTAGACAGTGAGTCATGTCTTACAATATGACTGAACCAGCTCAGCTTTCGTCTCTTCACAGTAAAGATGAGTTCCTCCTTTTTGACAGCCAGAATATTGACTCATTTGTCTTCTTTTACTGGTATGTAAGTTAAACAAAGGGCGTTTGGGCCACGAGGCCTTCATCAGCTACAAAACAAACAAAAAAAAAAAGACAAACAATTAACACAAAATAGTCTTAAGTTAACTTATCTGTACGATGTTGTTCTCTATCCAGCATTTTTCATTTTTCTGTGGCGTTTACTCTCAAAGGCTTCAGTTGTTCTTTCAGCCTTGGCGTACATTGTCCAACTTTCACAACTATACAGAAGTTTGCAACATTGTTGTAAAGAAGTGTACCTTTGAAGCGTGCTCGTAACAAATTCCCAAATCTACGACGGCACATCAACCCAGGGCCTTATCTACAAAACCTCAAAAATATACAGTTGGTTTACTACAATATGCATATTGAAAATTTTTTAATGAAAGGAAATAAGGTTAAATTTCTAAGTTTCTTTTAAAATATGGCGTGCTTTAGATATAACTATATAGTATTATTATTAAGTGAATTTTTATAAAGTTCTTTTAAAAAAATGTAGGGGCCTCTACAAAAATTCTGCCCAGGGCATCTACTTACCTAGATCCGGCCCTGCTCGTAGTTATAAACAAACTTGACATTGCGGCAGTCAGTACAATTGTGACAATCTTTCTATAGTTGTGTGACAAAATGGACTGTAAGTGTCACATCTAACGAAGCAGTGACAATTATAGCCTCCCTGTTACCTCCACCTGACGACAGTTGTCAGTCGTTCAGTCATGAATGTTTGATCGAAGTTCAATGAAAAAAGATTACAATTGTATATCTTTGTAGGCGGTAGACTTTGGTTTGAGACACCTGTCAGTCAAATGACGTTTAAGTGTTTGTTTATGTGTTTGTGTGTGTCGTGTGTGTGTGAACGCAAAGAAAAGAAAATTAAAAATGAAATTAATGGCGGGTATCTGTGACTTCAAAGGTTTGGCCAATAACATTGTTAGGTGACCACACAAAACACTTTGTCATCAGTGCATCTATAATAAAGAAATGCCCTTATACCTTAGTGAGCTGATCACTCCATATGTCCCTCAGAGAGCCCTGCGCTCAATGGACTCAACGCTTCTAGTGGTGCCACGTTTCTCCCTCAAAGCTACGGTCTGCGGGCTTATTCAGTGCACGGACCAAAGGTTTGGAACTCACTCCCCATTGATCTCAGACAGACAACATGCTACACCACTTTCAAAAAGCACATTAACTCTTTCTCTCCTAACTGACGATACCAGCGTTGATTCCAGCAGAATGTGGTAAATAATTACGGAGAGAAAGAGTTAAGACCTATCTGTTTGAAACATTTGTAGATTAGTTTGTTATCTCTCGCGTTTGTGTTTGTAATGTTATTACAGCGCCCTTGAGCCTACATTTTGTTTGTTAACAGCGCTATGTAAATAAAAATAATAATATTATTATTATTATAAGTTAGTACTTAGGGATGGTCGCTTTGGGATTGTCTTCATCACTGTACAGTTAAAGATCTATTCACTTTTTCTACGCGATGAGGCTGGTGTAATGAATTGTATTTACGGCCGAGGGACAGACTGGGCTTCATAGCCTTGGTTGGCAGCCAGCCTGGGAGGTGGAAACTCCAAAATAAAACCTACAGCCATCTGCTGCCCACGACCGTCTCAGACTTCTGAGCCATTGTGGTCTACATTTGGCCTTATGCGGAATTTGGTTTGCGTAATCCACATTCCGCTATTTAAAAGAAGCCTTGTTCAACCAGATTTTGTAACTAAATAAGGTGACTTTCTTTTATTACTTGTAGGTAACAGAATCGCCATATGTGCAATATAGTTATCATAGGGAGTTTAAAAAATAGATTTATTTTATGTAACTGTGAATTCAATGAATTTTAAATTAAAGATTTAGTTCAACAGTAACATTTGAATACTATTTTTTTTTTAAATATCTTGTTTAATCTTTTTTTTTCCAGAGTTTTACTTTCTAATGTTATTGTGATCCGTTCCTAACACTTAAAAACAAAATTAGTTCGTATGCAACAATTCCATAGTGTACACACCGTATTTACACCATTAATTTATTATGTAGCGGCCAAGAGTAGAGGCTACATTTGCATTCGTGATTTCATTTGTGATGTCCAAACTTGCTGAGAAATGTGAAACCCTAATGGGAAGCTTAGTTTTAAATACAGTTTTCTAGCTGCATGTCACGATTTGCCTAACATTTTAGCTTTGGACTCCACTATATGTTTAAGTAACATCACTATGTATCTCTACATAACGAATAGATGACTAATTCTATGTACTTTTTTATAGTCTGTCGTTTGAAACATGACCTAATGTGTTACGGCGTGCTTAACTCTCATGCAGTGGCGTAGCTATGGTGGGTGGGGGGGGGAGGAGAAGGAGGAGGAGGGAGAATCTGAAATTTTCCAGTGCCCCCACTTAAGGGGGCCGCCTAAAGAGTGTGTTTCTTTTTTCACATAAAAAATAAATATTACGCAAAATGCAGGGGCCCTCAACGAGGTCAGGGGCCCCCAAACGATGGAAAATTCCTAGCTATGCCCCTGCTCCCCTTCCTCTCCCTCGGCTCATTGCAAAACAACTGTAATATCACCTAATCCCCATTTGCTTCAGTGAGGAGAGGGGTGAGGTCGAGATGAAATACCCCCCCCCCCCCCAAACTTTCACACGCTCAAGAATATGCTGAAAATGTCATTGTTTAGCATATTAAATGAATAATTACTCCTTTCTCGAATTGTGAACTTTCTACACATATTCATACACACACCCCCAACACACACACATCTCTTTTCCGCTTGAGGATCATGGAAAAAAATTTGAGGAACTAAAAAAAAAAAAGAACACCTCACTGTGTGTGTGTGTGTCTCTCTGTTTGTGTGTGTGAGGACAAAATCAAGAAGTGTGTCACATTATCTTCTTGTTGTGGTAAAATTACATTCAACTCGCTTTTCCGTTTAATTCAATTCATTAGCGCCAGGTCCCCACACTAGCCACAGGCAGGGGGGGATAATTTGTTCATGTTCGCCCTCATGTGTTTGTATTGTCAACTCATCGGCAGTTGAAGTGCGGCGCCTTTGGCCTCCAGATCTTTAGTTAGCGCCCACTGTTCCTGGCTACATCATCGTTAATATCATTAATTAAAGAACATCTGATCAGGGGCTGGACATTGTGATGGCTCCCTGATCATTGAGTCTGCTAGTCAAGAATATTGTTATGCACGCTCTACTTACAATACCAAACATGAAACACACATTCCATAAATAAATGTCAAAACTCAAGTGGATATACAGGGGCGCAGTATATATTACCGTATGTGTATATATATATATATATATATATATATATATATATATATATATATATATATAATCTACTAATCTACCGAATGACCTACGAAGTTAACAGTAACGTTAAAAAAATATTTAAAAAATTAAGACAATTCTTCCTCTATAATGCTGATAACTTTTTATAAGGGTGATTACTTGTACCCTTGATAACTAATGAATGATAGATTGATCGAAAATTGACATTTTTTAATATTTGTACCCTGCCCCGAATTCCCCCTCCCCCCTTTTTTTTTTTACGAAAAATTTCCAGGTTAAGCGCATGTATAAATAAATCTACATAAAGTATAAATAAATCTACATAAAGTATAAACAAATCATATGATGAGCTCATCGATCTTTGAAGCACATTGCCTAGACCTCCAGACCAGACTTAAATTCAATTTTTATTATGCTTTGGACAATGGACCTCATTCACCAATCGTAAACAAACAATATTTAGCCACGTGATAATATTGATAAAACAACGGGGAAAAAACTGTCACGTGATAGCCATTGTGTATTAAAATCAGATCGTAATTTGTATAGATGATATAGTGAATGAGGTGGCCAAATGTTGTTTGTTTACGATTAGTGAATGAGTTCCATTGCGTAATCCATAAAGGCTGTCACGTGATACGTTTTTCTTTCATTGTTTTCTTTCATCAATATTATCACGTGGC
This sequence comes from Biomphalaria glabrata, assembly GCF_947242115.1. NCBI lineage: Eukaryota > Metazoa > Mollusca > Gastropoda > Planorbidae > Biomphalaria > Biomphalaria glabrata. The sequence goes on from NC_074719.1 coordinate 46,740,437, forward strand.
TAAATGTTGTTTGTTTACGATTGGTGAATGAGGTCCATTGTAACTATCAATACCAAGTTGCCTTTGCGTAGCTAATCTGCTTGTAATATGTTCCGAAAGATATACATAAACTGATACGTTTCTAGGAAAATAGCTAGAGCCTTTTTCAAGATACTTGTCCATCCCCTTTTTTTTTTAAGTTTTTTTTTTTAATGTGATAAAGAATGAGCAAGCTGAAAAGAAGAATTGTAAAAACGTGTACCAACATGGCAAAGGAGATAACTCACTAACAATTCAAGTGTACACATTTGTGAACAAGGAACACCTACAAGAAACTTGAAAACACAAAAGTCAAGTGCCTTTTAGGAACAAGTGAATTCAGTCAATCACTGGTTTAAACTGAGATCTAGAAACTAATCAAATATTGACTGACTTGGTTTGTTCATTTGAGACTAAGGGTGAGTTCAGCTATTACTATATATGTTAACTTGGATTATGATCTTGACTGTCTGTGTATAGTTCATTGTGTGCACAGCCTTCTACACTTTTAGTAGGAGTTGTTCATTTGGAAAATATAAATATAATATTTGATTGACAAAATTTTCGTATTGTAGTTTTTGGTTTATTATTTAAGGTGGGGCCCAAATGGTTCCTAAAAATTCCTGTTGCTGGAAAGATATATCGGGAAATGCATATATTTATTTATTTAATTTGATTTTTTTTTCTGCGTTAATAAACGAAAAGTTGCCAAAATATTGTCCATGGTGCTATTAATGTGTTATAAATACCGGATACTATCAATTACAACATATTATCTCCCCTGTATCTCTCCTCTCCTGTGTTCAAAGAGAAAGGTGTATACTGTGTAACTCAGAAAATCCGCTGGCATAGTTTATAGGTTTCGGTAAATCTTGTTCAGTGAGCCTGCTGGCCGAGTGGTAGAGCGCTCGGCATTCTCGTTTCGAATCCCGCTGAAGACCTTGATTTTGATCTTTGAGATTTTTAGAACGCTCCCCAGTCCACCTAATTCTGTTAGGCACCTGGCATACGCTGGAGCAGCGCCATTGAAAGAGATACTAGCCAAGACGAGAGGAATGGAGAAAGACTATCGACAGATCATGTGTGGTACCTCAATAGTCTTACTGACTAAAGGATAGATCAGGGGAAGGTGGCAATAAATTGTAAAATGACGATGTCTTTAAGAAACGTGGGTGATGACGTCACTGATGCAAGCTGATTTTTTTTAAAAAGTAGGTTTAGGGAAAAAATCATAAGGGTCCAAAAAAAAAAAGCGTTGTGTTCGAGATCAGAGTGAAAGGAAGAGTGAAGAAAAGAGTGAAGTAGAAAGTGAAGAATGGAAGGGAATGTGAAGGAAAAAAAATTAAGAGGTTCTTCAAAAACTCAAACGCCATATCCGCTTGAGTGCGGAATCGGGAAATCCCAAATGGCATGAAAAGGGCGTGGCCCCCACAGGAAGAAGACTCAGAGAGATGAAAAAAAAAAAAAACCTAACTCCTCTCATCAGCATGCGGCAATTCCCGATTGTCACTAAAAATGTCCATATGAGCCCCAAGTCCTGGTGTAATCACGACAAATGAATTACTGACACGTGGTGGGGGAGACAAGGACCAGAACTCCCAGAGCACAAGTGGAAATTAATTGGCACTCTGAAAATTATTTTTTTTCCCGTCATTGTGACGAACTTATGGAGAATGTGTCAGATTTTGTATGGAAAGATATTCAATAAATTCATGTCTTCACCGAGTCACAAAGTGTTTTTTTTTTTTTCTAAACATGAAAGACAAATAAAATTACTAATGGCCAATACAGTCAAATTTCTGCCCAGAGATTTCCGGTCAAACATCAGATAGCAGACGATATTCAATAAATTCATGTCTTCACCGAGTCACAAAGTGTTTTTTTTTTTTTTTTTTATAAACATGAAAGACAAATAGAATTACTAATGGCCAATACAGTCAAATTTCTGCCCAGAGATTTCCGGTCAAACATCAGACAGCAGACGATAGAACATGTACAGAGCATTACTAAGACTGCTTTATTGATCCTTATTGGAAAGTTGTAGTGATTACAAGGATTCGTTTTCTTAAAATAAAAATACCACAATACAACAAGGACGTAGTGATTTCTGTGTTAGTAATGGAAAGTAAAGGTTTTTAGTAAAAAAAAAAACAAAAAAAAAAAGAAAAAAAAACATAAGACTTAGCAAATAAAAAGTGTTTTTAAAATTAACTTTAAGCAAAATTATGAAAGGAAAAAAAACGTTGGCATCAGAAGTATCTGATTTATTTGTTTCTTTTAATTACAATATTTTTTTAATGTGTTATGTTTCTGTAGAACGTAGCTTAAGATTTACACAGATACACAAACACACACACACACACAAGTTGAAACAGGTTATATATAAACTAAACCAATAAATGTGTTTCTATTCTAATTAAACTATTTGTAAAAGTTGGTAGAGACGAATTCGGGCCATACTCTTTGATTGATCTCGACTTCACGGTACAATTGGTTTGTTGTCGACTTTCTATTATTCTGACATTTTAGTCTCGCAACGTTGATTTGACTACTTTTACAAGTTTGACACACACACACACACACACAGAGAGAGAGAGAGAGACAGACAGACAGACAGACAGCGATGCTCGAGTTGTGTCAACGTAAAAGTCTCTGGTGTGAAGTACTCCAAGAAGTGGACGCGTGTCTGTTGGTCACTGAACTGAACTGTCACCCCATCCCCACTCCCAGATAGTTTGTTCTATCTGGCCAGATTTCTTAAGTTTAAAATTAATCCCAATATTTGTTAATAACAAAAGCAAACACGGTGTGCTGCTTAATCTGGGGGAACCGCTAGGAGATAACGATGAAAGAAATCACCTTCTGATTTCAAGAGCTCTCCCTCCTCAGAAGTAATGTTTCGCCTACTTGTTGACACAGCTACCACTTAAACAAGGCACTAGTTGCCATGTAGGTTATAGGTCTAGATGGCACGCTAATTACTCATGTTTAATAACAACTATTTCAATAGGTTTTCAGTCAAAGAAAGCGCCAATGATAGATAGTGACATTATTATCTTCTTATCTTCTTATTCTTACAGTACCCTAACCCTCCAGGCCAAAACCACTGATACCCCCTTTCAGGTTAATACTTCTGTTGCCCCCCCCCCCCGAGATCATTAACTCTGTTGCCCTACTCCAGGTCAAAACATGTTTTCCCCCACCCCTGCTGGTCAATACCTTTGTTGACCCACTCCACCATCTACATCACCATGATTGTATATCGCCCTTATTTCCATTCGGTTTAAAACTCAAATCGCCAGAATTTCTATGACCTGTTGGCAAGCCTTCAAACCAGCCTGATGCGATGGTTCGGTAACTTTATGAAATTCGTGTCCATCGACCTTGTAAGGCTAACGATACTAGCTCCAGCTGGAATAACCTGCCCAGTGTGCGGCCGAATATTCCGGGCTCACATAGGTCTCACCAGCCACATGAGGAGGCATAAAACCCCAGTGCAAAGCCCTCAGCCCCCTGAATGACAAAGTGGTCATCATCGAACCACGATGGACGAACTATACATACCTCGATGTAATCAACACTATCAATGCATGGACCTGTGGTATAGTTCAAAATAATTAAAATAATTTTCAATTGAAGCGAATCCAAAATAACCGAACTCAATTCAAATGAGTGTACTGTCTATTATTATTGTTATAAGCTTTTAGCTTCAGTCGAGGCTTGGGAAAAAATGTATACATAACATCATTTGAAATTACCAAGCTATCTTTAGTATAAAAAACGGGGGGGGGTTGTAACAGTAACTGATGGGAAGAGGGGGTGGGTGGCTTAAGTCTGAACTTATAGTTTAGCATTAGGGGTTGCTAATCAATGTCATGATAAAACAGAAATGGGGCTTGTGAAGTAACTACACTGCCTCTGCTCAAGTTTATTATTATTATTATTTTTACGAAGTGTTTCAATACTTAGACTATTACTAAGAGTTTTGTTGATAATTTTTTACTATTGACCAAACAATTTTCTCTCAAGCCCTTCCATATTTGTTTTTCTGTTGTTTTTTGTTTGTTTGTTTGTTTGGTTTTCGATGTGCTTTTAAAAAAAAATAAAAAATTAAAGAAACCAAACTGAGTGCTACAACATTTCAAGAGATTATTAAACCTTTACAAAACTGGTTGGTGTTCGGATACAAAAGATAATATAGGCAAGTGATTGACCACTTGAGAGTACTATTGAACTCGGTTCTTGCAGCATCGATCTTGCACTCGGGTGAGACATTTCTGGATAATCATCACTTACAGAGACACTTGGTGAGCTGCAGCGACTCGTTACTAGAACCAATCTGTCAGGCTTGTCTTCTGTCGTATTGTCCCCCCCCCCCTTCGCAAGTCTCAATCTTCGCCTCCCCCCTGGAACTACCAGGACATCCCCCTGTTCCACTTCATTGAACACTATTTTACCGTCCTCGTGCTGTCCATCACGCCAGAACTCAATGGAACCAGAGAAACAGCCGCAGCGGTAACGAACAGAAAATTAATAGGTTTCAAAGACTGTAGAGTTTTCTGTCCAGTAGAACTGGTTCCATCTCCCCAGCTACCCCATCACACTCACACATACAAACACACACACGCGCGCACACACTCGCCCCCTTTCCACTCTATATGATAAGACAAGGGAGGCAAAGCAATCAGAAATAATTTGTTGAAAAAATCTTTTCTTTGAGTACCTGATGAAACAGAAACTGTCAGTGAAATGATGGCCTGAAAGAAAAAAAAAAGACTTGAGGTGTAGTGGTAGGGAGGCGTGAAAGATAGCGGGGTGAGGGGGGGGGCGGTGAAAACATCAATTAAATGTCAATGGCTTAATCTCTGGACGAAAATTGAAGGCTGAAAATTAGGTGTTAGATTCTGTACGTGTCACGTTGCATTGTTTACACCTGGACACCAGTTGTGTATTGATGTATTAAACGTCTTCTAATGAGGTATTTGAGTTATGAAAAAAAAAAGACTAAATGTTACAAGTAAGGAAATTTAATGACATACAGAAAACTCGTGTTATATCCACATCTGATTTCACTTAGAGTCATTTTCTTGACAATTTGAGCTTATAAGGAGTAAGGAAATTTATCACTAAATTTAGATTTAGACAAATGAATCCACTACTCCACTATGGGACAATTAACAAATATGAGATATGGGAACCCCCCTCCTCCCCGATTTCCCAACATCAATGATAAACAAGCAAAATATTTAAAAAAAATAATTTAAAAGCAAGAACTGCACATTTACAGCCATATCCTGAATAATGTAAGGTTTATTTCCCCTTTTATATCAAACAAAACTAATCACCATTATTTAATTAATTCATTGGTTACATTTTTTTATTGATTCATGTTTTGTTAGGAAAAAATGAATGATTGTGCAAAGTTTCAACTTGATACGAGAACAAGAAGTATCTTATCTTATATAAGTATGGAAGTAGGTGAAATAACTTGTACAAAGTTTGTACCAGACAGACAGACGGACGGACGGAATGAGTTGATATAAGCTTTGCAAACACAATGACTTGCAACAGGAGGCTTATATACACTTTAGAAACAGTTTACTGAAAACCTGTGTAACAATTTTTTTAGTCTACTGTCAACAATCTCCCACACAATCATTCATAAACACACTTAGCCAGTTCACACATTCCACATAATAATAACAACGGTCACCCAGTTTGGTCAATACACACACCACCCAAAACAAGCACACTTACTATCTCAACTATTAGGTCTAAACACGCACTTGTCACGTGATAAACTTTACATAACATGAGATCGAGGCTAAAACCTGAAACGTTGAGCCTGTCCTTTCACTTTGAGGCATATTGTTTTCTAAAACCAACAACACTGTGGAACCAAACTAACCAGAGAATGTCCACGAGGTCATAGCTGTTGACTTCGTCTTAAAAAAAATCAAGAGGTTCTTACACAAGAAACAAGCTCCCCCTACAAAAAAAAAAATCTTTTCTAAAAACGTCCCCTTCTGTGTGAATTCAAATTACTCGTATATGGTTACATGGGAACTGTCACACACCCTCGACAACAATACACGCCTGCCTGGAGCGGGTATTCCCGATGCAAGCTCTCACAATTGTAAGCGAGTGCTGGCGCAGCAGGCGTCCGCCAATGTCGACTGTCTCCAGCAGGGACTTCCTTTCCAAAGAACTCTGGGGGCTGTCATAACGGAAGAAAAAGGGGAAAGAACTCTTGGGCCGGAAGAAGTCACCATTGTTCCGGCGACGAGTTTACCTGTTACGTAGTGACGCCCCCCCAGAAAACTCTTTAATTCAAGTGGGGATAGGGTGACAAGGGAGAGCAGGGTGCTCGCTCCCTTGCAGATGTGTCTCGCTTTTTTAGACTGGAAGCGGGAAGGGGCGGAGGTGGAGAACCCGAGGGAGAGTGAAGGGAGACGAGAATGAAGACTTCAATAACAAGTCAATTGTTCAGACCAGTGCTACAAACACGTCACCCAAACCCAAAGAAACTTCAACAGAATGATAACTAGAAGAAATGAGAAGACCCCCCCCACCTTTTTTTTCCCCCCAAAAAAAAAATTTAATAAAAATGCATAGAATTTGTTTAAAAAATTTTTTTTTTTTAAATTCTTGAAAAAAAAAATGCATTTTGGGGTCTTTCCGAATACAGGTCTCAAAATTAAAGGATAACAAAAAATCGTCGTGACACTGTCACATTGCAAGAAAATATTGTGACAATGTCACGAATCATGAAACCACTGTCACGTCTTGAGATCTTTTTATCTTATATACATCAGACGTTACTTAAAAAAGAAAGATGGTTACGTCCTACGCGTCATGCATTTAGTCATGCATATTAACCAATGACCTAAATTCTGCCAAATCACTGGTTTTCCTGGCTAGCTCAGGCAACCCATTCCATGCTCTATTAGCACTAGGTAGAAGGAGTATTTGTACAAATTTGTCCTAGCATGTGGAAAGAATAATGTTCCTTTATCTTTGTGTCTTTCTGAGTATTTTATTAAATTTTGTTTTTTGTATTTGAAGATTATGGTTCAGTGTTTTATGTATAATAGCTACTTTACTTTTGAGTCTTCTGTCCTGAAGGCTTCCTAAATATTCTAAAGGCTGTGTATGGGCTCCTCATGTCTACAAAGACTAAAGCCGCTCTGTGCTAGATATTTAAATCTTAACAAACAAGTTCATTATTGTTCCCGTACCTTGGTATACCGCTTTTTTTTTAAATATTTTATTTCTTTTCAATCTCTTCAATATATGGGTCTTCAAAGTGTTGATTGGATAAATGTTTGTCATTTTGTATGATTTTATATAATGTCATCTTGCTACATTAGAAAATGCCTTATCTTGAACTAGACTTAAGATCCATAGTAAATGGACCTCATTCACCAATCGTAAACAAACATTTAGTCACGTGATCTTATTGAGAAAACAACGAAACAAACGGTCACGTGACAACCATCATGAATTGAACATGAGATCGTAAAGTATATACAAAAGATAGAGCACCACGTGGCTAAAAGGTTGTTTGTTGACGATTGGTGAATGAGGTCCATTGTGATGACATTATTTACAGCTGCTGACCGGGGAAAACGGAGGCGAAGTGTCAAAGCACCCCTACGACGAAAGTCAAGGGACAGATGATGATTATGTGATTCAGTTTTTTTTTTTTTTTTTTTAGCGACCCCGATATTTTATGCCTTTCAAAGTTCTAATGCAACGGCTACTTTTTTTTATTTTCTGAAAGCGATAAATTTAATTTTTAAAAATCAACTATGCAAGTAGTTTTTTTCCCCCATAAAAATACACCATTTTTTACAACTATTCACTATTAATAGTAACAAACACGGGAGGCTATTTAGTATTTACCATATACTGAGCACATTTATGCAAACGGTTTTTATTTTTTTGGCAAATGTATAGTGATGGGAACTAAACTAAATTTAAAAGTTAAACTAAAACTAAGTTTCAACTAAAAAAAAAGTAGTTGATCTAGACCTAACTAATTATTTCACAATGTGGTCACGGTTCGATCTTTTAACATTGTAGAAATATTTAACCATGATAAAATCAGAGTAATAAGAACGATGCTTCTTACATATAACATTATTGCACAATCACATTGGAGAGCAAAATATAAAACAAATGTGTCCTTGTATTTTGGCCTTGAAATGAAACCTTTAGAAAAAAATGATACTTTTATTTTTTAAAATTATATTAACTTACATAACGGAAAATCTTACTTATTCAGGTTAAGTTTAAAATCTCATTAATTAAAATAGAAATTTAGAATTTCTCATTTTTAGTAACCAAAAAAAAAAAAATAGAAACAAAATTGGAGTTTTATTAAACATTTGACTTGTGTAACTATTTCAGTGTAAAGTATATGGTTCACTAACCATGCCAATGTGTTATTTTCTTGTCTGATCACTCAACATACAACTGTTAAATGTGCAAGGAAAAACCGTGGGATGGTCTTGTCATTATGGACTGCACACTACAGTACACTAGGCAGCCTCCGTGTGCACATCTGTCTGACCAGGTTGTTCGAATTTGTCGGACACACAGTCTATTTACTTTTTTTGAGCAGGGAGGGTGTGTAACTATTTTATTGTAAAGGTAGATGTACATGCTTGACACTAAACATGACAGTGTGCTATTTTCATGTCTGACCACTTGACATTAAGCAAACACTATTACATAACTTGCGGTGAAAAAAAACACAGGGTAGTCTTGTAGCATCATCGACTACACATGTACAGCACACTAGGCCTACATGTGGACATCTATCTGACCCGGTTGTTAAATTCAGTCGGACATAGTCTACTAAGTCTACTTACATTTTGGTCAAAGGAGGGTGTGGATTAAGATATTTTTGTTTTTTTTAGAGTTAGTTATCCTAATGGTTGTAGATCTATATAGGAATAACTGTAAATTTAGACCCATATCTCAATAAGACTAGAATCTATTATACGCTTCAACTTCATCTAAGTCAGGGGCTCTCAACCTGTGGGTCGCGACCCCTTTGGGGGTCGATTGACCATTTACCAGGGGTCGCCTAAGACCATCGAAAATATGGATTGTTATTGTCTACCCTACAATTCTGTATTTGTGTATTGGGGGGGGGGGGGTGGCGGCAGAGTGGGGGATTGTAAAAAGGGGTCGCCGAGCTTAAAAGGTTGAGAACCGCTGAATCTAAGGGTTAAGCTATAAAAAGGGTGTAGGCCTACCTTATGTTCCTGCAGTTAATAAATTATTGTTTGCTGCAAATGAATTGATTAAAACCACTAAATACTGACCTAACACACTTATCATAAATTAAACACCAAAGGTGAGAGAAAACAATTTGGAACCACCCCATTCATAATACTGCTTAGAAGCTTTTGGCAAAAATGTTTAACACCATTTTATAATACTGTTACTTTCTACCAACATCTTACTTTACCCTCTTAAAAGCCGACAGACAAAATAGTTGTTAATAGTTGTCATAATTTTTGATAATCAAAGTTGTTGCACATCTATCTGACCAGGTGATCAGAAAACAGGGATATGCCTAACAACCGCTACCACATGTTGAAAAGTTTTACAAATTGTAATTCAACTTTATAGTTAGTAACTAAAAAAAAAAAAAATAAAACTACGATTTTAACTAAACTTTTTTTTTTCTAGTTAAACTTTGGCCTTAATTATTTTTTTTTTAGTTAAACCATGGTTAAGCTAATACTTTCTAATTTTTAAGTTAACGTTTGCCCATCACTACAAATGTATTGCAAAGTTAATAAAGTTCTGTTATACTAACTACTACATTTACAAAAAAGAATGTTGTTTTTTTTAAAAAGAGAAACAATCTATTTAATACGCATTTAAGTGGAACATAATTTAAAAAAAAAAAAATAAAAAATTAATAAGTAGTTTTCCATATTATCCCGTAAACTGCAGCGCGGTACCGTACCCACAAGACATTTAACTAACTTAACTTAAAACTTAAAGGAATTTTAATTGTTACGAATTTTTTCTTTTCTTCAGGCTTTAAATAAGAGATCGATTAGATAATCATTATATGACATCAGTTAAGTCAGGTTCACATCTAACTTCACATTCACTTCGCTTATACCAAGGTCTTCTGGACCGTTGGGGCACCACATAAGACCTGTCAACACTCTTTCTCCATTCGTCTCTGTCATTTGCCTTTGATAGAATTACATTCTGATAATTTTTTTCTGAAAATATTAAAACCTGCCTTTTTACCTGCCTGGGTGAACCACTTCGGTGATTAAATGTGGAGTTTCAGATTCCACATCTAGTTTTTTTTACATAGATCTTGGTTTTTAGTTTTTAACTCATACAAGTAATGTATTTCAAAAGGTATGGATAAATAGTTTGAAAACCAATTTACAATAATACAAATAATAACATTTTATTTAGAGTTTTTGTTTTTTAATTCAGTTCTTATTACACCATCCTTTAAAGTGTGTGCCATCGTGTGCGTGTGTGTGTATGAAGGGGAATGTGTTGTATGTTTTTGTCCCATAGACTTGACACGACAATTCCGTTCATCCTCAAAACTGCAATATCAACACATTCAATACTTTTGATTTCCGTTGCCCCAGTATGAAACCTAAAGACTTTCTGTGTTTCTACAACAGAGTTGGTGACTTGAAGAACTAACTGACCGAGTACTAGGAAGACTAATGATGACTAGAGCGTTCTCCGCTGATTCCTCTTTATCCCGCTATGACCCGTGGTGTTAGGGTGAATATCAACACTATTGTGTTTAGTGGACGACACATAATGGGGTGTCGTGGGGGGCGCTAGTAGAAGACACACACACATATTGACTTCTAGAGTTGTAAGAGACGGTGGGGGGTTCACTGCCCTAACACTTCGGCCAATGAATCTTGTTGTTTCTTTGTCTGATCACATGTTTGTCCCGGAGGGGGGGTCAACTCCGGGGGGCGAGTGTCAGGTAACTTACTGGTGGTATTGTCCAGCGAGTCCACTGCGTGACGAGATGGAGGGTCGCTATTTGATACAGCGGAGAGGGAGCGATGCGGGAAGACAGGCCTGACACCCTTTCAATAAGTCGTACATGGCATTCATTAGACATTATCCTTTAATTGATCATTCTTCTTCTTCTTACACACTTTCTTTCTTACTCATTCTCTCTTTTTTACACACTTTCTCTTTTTTATACACTTTCTCTTTTTTATACACTTTCTCTTCTCTTTCTTAAGCACATTCTCTTTTTCTTACATACATTCTCTCTTTCTTACAGACTTTCTTTCTCAAATACATTCTCTTTTTCTAAAATACATTCTCTTTCTTAAATACATTCTCTCTTTCTTAAATACATTCTCTCTGTCTTAAAACTTTCTTTCTTACACCATTTCTCTCTTAGTTACACTCTTTATCTCCTACTCATGGGGCGTAATCATTTTTTTCAAATAAACGTCTGTATTTCATACTTACAAACATTCTCTCTCTTTCATACTTTCAAACTCTTTCTCTCTCAATGACCTCTCTCTTTCTCTCTCCCTCGCTCTCTCTTTCTCTCTCAATGACCTCTCTCTTTCTCTCTTCCTCGCTCTCTTATATTTTCAGTCAGTAAAAAATCCCCCCCCCCCAAAGTAAAAACAACCAAAAAAAAAAACGCACTTCTCCCTCCATTCTGTGCTCTGATTTGTTTTCAAAGTGTAGAACTAATTTCTAGACAGTGTCGTCACTAGATGCTGTTCCATTGTGACGTGTACGATGTCCTGACGTCATGAAATGAGCTCTGAAATATTGGAATGTGCAAATGTTAATTTTTATCCAACTAGACCTCAAATAAAAAATATAAATAAATTGAAACTAAAAAAAAATATCACTAAAAGTAAGGTCTCAAACTTACATTAAAAACATGGAATGAAAAAAAATTAAAAGAAACTCGAGCTTTTTTAAAAGGTTACAGGGACAAAGCCGTATAAGAACTCTTGGCTTTCCAAGTGTCATTTGAACATTCAACAGAATTCTTCAATTAACCCATGACTTAGTATGTTGAAGATAAACGAAATACTGATAGTTGATCAGGACGCTAGATGGAGCATCACTATTGCCAACTTAAATGTCTAGATACAAGCAACCTACCAAGCTTATCTAACTTAAAGCTCTAATAATAAGGCTAGTCTTCGAGTCCGAAGAGATCAGTGAGGAATGCAGTATTTCCCGTGGCTGCGCAGTCCCAGCTGTGACCTACATATTTTGCCACATCCAGGGCAAGCATAACCATTGTCCGCAGACCAAAAGAAAATCTGCTGCCGAGGACAAACGCAGACGGCGAAAAGAAAATCTAAATTGACCACCTGCGGACTGAAACATCTACGTACTTATATAATACAGACGTTACTTCCAAAAAGATTATTACGTCCTACGTGTCATGCATATAGTCGTGCATGTTAACCGAAAGCTTAAATTTTGCCAAGTCACATACAAAGATACAACTATATCTCTCGATAATGTAGAAGTTATTTCCCTTATTCGATACCAAAGAACATATTTAATTACCATTAATTAATTGGTTAATTTTTTTTAATTGATTCATATCTTGGATATGCCAATGAATAATTGTACAAAGTTTTAACTGTATCCTAGAATAGTTGTGGAAGAAATAATACAAACTTTTTACCAGACACAGAGTGAGTTGATGTGAGCTTTGTAAAAAAAATTGGGCAACAAATGGAAGAACTTAGACATTTTAATTCTATAGTGCTAAAAAATGCACCAATATTATCATATAGCATTTAAAACGCATACTTTATCAACGCTTCCCCAAAAGCTGGCTATTTATGGTTTATGTTCTAACAAAGATGAAAATGATAAGAGCGTCGAGGAAATGCAAAACAAGGAAAGCGAACACAAATGTCTGTTTTAATTGCACTGTTTCAGTCTCTGTTACAGCCAAGTCTTGGTTAACTATTTCTCATAGACATGGCCGCAGTAGTTGATAGTACAACCAGTTTGTCACACAACATTGAACTGTACATAGATGGGCTGGTGACGTCGTGAACAAGCACTGGAGTGGAAAGTTAAAGGTTCTGAGTTCGATTCTGGTTTCGGCCTCTTGTTGTGGAGAATTATTATTAAATGCCGAATTATTAATTTCTGTTTAACTCAGGCGAGATAACTCTACATTTGTTGATCCTCATTACATGCACGTGACGAGCTGGCCCGGGGAGGAAGGGACGAGTGTCAAGTGGTTCCCCCCTATCCTACCCCCAGCGCTTTGTGATGTAAAAACTTTTCACAAAAGTCAAATCTGGTTAGTTCCGAGAAACGGAGAATGGTGTGTAATAAGAGAAACGAAGACTTTTTGTGTAATAAGAGAAACGGTGAATGATGTGTAATATGAGAAACGGTGAATAATGTGTAATAAGAGAAACGGAGAATGATGTGTAATAAGAGAAACGGAGAATGATGTGTAACAAGAGAAACGGAGAATGATGTGTAACAAGAGAAACTGTGAATGATGTGTAATAAGAGAAACGGTGAATGATGTGTAATAAGAGAAACGGAGAATGTTGTGTAGTAAGAGAAACGGAGAATGTTGTGTAATAAGAGAAACGGTGAATGATGTGTAATAAGAGAAACGGTGAATGATGTCTAATAAGAGAAACGGATAATGATGTGTAATTAGAGAAACGGTGAATGATGTGTAATTAGAGAAACGGAGAATGTTGTGTAATAAGAGTATTAGAATGTTGTGTAATAAGAGAAAAGGTGAATGATGTGTAATAAGAGAAACGGAGAATGTTGTGTAATAAGAGAAACGGAGAATGATGTGTTATAAGAGAAACGGTGAATGATGTGTAATAAGAGAAACGGATAATGATGTGTAATAAGAGAAACGGATAATGATGTGTAATTAGAGAAACGGTGAATGATGTGTAATTAGAGAAACGGTGAATGATGTGTATTAAGAGTATTAGAATGTTGTGTAATAAGAGAAACGGAGAATGTTGTGTTATAAGAGAAACGGAGAATGTTGTGTTATAAGAGAAACGGAGAATTTTGTGTTATAAGAGAAACGGAGAATGTTGTGTAAAAAGAGAAACGGAGAATGTTGTGTGGTAAGAGAAACGGAGAATGTTGTGTAGTAAGAGAAACGGAGAATGTTGTGTAGTAAGAGAAACGGAGAATGTTGTGTAGTAAGAGAAACGGAGAATGTTGTGTAGTAAGAGAAACGGAGACGCATGCCATTAGGAGTATTTTATAGACAATGGGAGCTTAACCCCATTGACACCCCTGGCCATGACAACCTTTGAAACCTGATCAAACCACTCCATGAACTGCTAAGCTTGTGCTGGGAACAAGGAATGGTCCCCCAGGAATTGAAAGACTCCAACATTGTTACAATTTATAAAAATAAAGGCGACCGCTCTGATTGTAACAATTACAGAGGCATCTCACTGCTTAGCATAGTCGGAAAGGCTTTTGCTAGAGTATTACTAAAGCGATTACAGATCCTGGCAGATCGTGTTTATCCAGAGTCGCAGTGTGGCTTTAGGGCAGGTAGATCTACAACAGATATGATTTTCTCTCTTCGGCAGCTACAGGAGAAGAGCAGAGAACAAAAGCAGCCCCTCTTCATAGCATTTATTGATTTGACCAAGGCCTTTGACCTTGTTAGCAGAAGCGGTCTGTTTGCTGTACTAGAGAGAATCGGCTGCCCAAATAAGTTAAGAAAACTAGTGTCAGCTTTTCACGAAAATATGCAGGGCACCGTTCAGTTTGAAAGTTCTTCCTCCAGGCCATTCTCCATTAAGAGCGGTGTCAAATAAGGATGTGTACTGGCCCCTACACTATTTGGCATCTTCTTCTCAGTCGTACTATCCAGTGCTTTTAAATCCCTGGAAGACGGAATATACATCCATAGCAGATCCGATGGAAGGCTCTTTAACCTGGCACGTCTTAAAGCCAAAACGAAAAGGCGTCGTATCTTGATAAGGGAGCTGCTGTTTGCAGATGACGCGGCACTCGTATCTCACTCACAAGGAGGTCTACAGAAGCTAGTGAACGCCTTAGCAGCTGCTTGTCAAGAGTTTAGCCTTACTATAAGTCTCTCCAAGACCGAAATCCTGGCACAAGACGTCGCAGAAATACCTATAATACAAATTGGGAACCACACCCTTTCAGTGGTGCAGGAATTTACCTACTTGGGTTCAACAATTGTCAGTAACCTAGACTTAGACATCGAGCTGACAAAAAGGATAGGAAAAGCTACCACAGCATTGGCAAAACTCTCCAAGCGCGTCTGGGAAAATGGTAAATTGACCACAGCGACCAAAATCCTAGTCTACAACGCCTGTGTTGTGAGCACTCTCCTTTATGGCAGTGAGAGCTGGTCAACATACATGTACCAAGAGCACAGATTGAATAGTTTCCACTTGCGCTGCCTGAGACGCATAATGGGCATCTCTTGGAGGGACCATGTCTCCAATCAGGAAGTTTTAAGATTGGCCAATATGAACAGCATGTATGCTCTCCTGACACAAAGAAGATTACGCTGGCTCGGACATGTCACCCGCATGCCAGATGGCAGAATCCCGAAAGATATCTTATATGCTGAGCTTGTGGAAGGAGTCAGACCCAAGAGCCGCCCAAGACTAACATATAGAGATGTCTGCAAGCGAGACATGAGAGCCTCAGGCATCAGCGAAAGTAAGTGGGAAAACATAGCCAAAGACCGGAGTGCATGGAGACAGACTGTGCGTGCTGGGACAACCCTTGCTGAGAACAAAAGAATTGAAGCGGCTTTAATCAAGAGGGATAAAAAGAAAGCTGCCCTGTCTGCTAGCCCTAAATCAGAGGCATACACATGTACGAATTGTGGCAAAGTCTGCCGTTCTAGAATTGGCTTGATTAGCCACACCAGATTCTGCCCCGTCTCAAGATTAAGCCAAAACCAGTGACTCATTTGGGCGCATCCATTGCCTTTCGAGACAAAAGGAGCCATATAAGAGAAACGGAGAATGTTGTGTAGTAAGAGAAACGGAGAATGTTGTGTAATAAGAGTATTAGAATGTTGTGTAATAAGAGTATTAGAATGTTGTGTAATAAGAGTATTAGAATGTTGTGTAATAAGAGTATGAGAATGTTGTGTAATAAGAGAAACGGAGAATGTTGTGTAATAAGAGAAACGGAGAATGTTGGGTTATAAGAGAAACGAGAATGTTGTGTAATAAGAGAGACTACATCACGCCCACCTCCCTTCTGAAAAAAACATTCGGCCAATAACATGTGCCGTTATGTGCCGAGGGTTGGGTGTAAATGATTTCAAATGTGAAATGTTTATTTGTGTGTAGTCTACGGATCTTCAGAATTAGTCGCACTTGCTGTTTACATTGACTGATAGGATCAAGTGTTTGAATAGAATGATTGTCTTTGTTGGACGCAACGTAGATGACATTACGACATTACAATAATAAGTCATGATTCTCTTTTGTTGACTTGAATCTCAAGTATTGTTTTGCGTTCACATTTCATTGTCAGTAATACTTAGTAGGCACTATTTGAACTGGTGCTGAATGTTTGGGGAAAGCATTGGCTGTATCGGCTGCCGTTCGTATGTTTACCTATGTTTCTAACTGGTCCGTAAGAATGTGTTGACGAAATGGTAGAGGGCTGTGTTGTCTAGTCATTCAGGGCATTTCATTGTTATGAGCATAACAACACAAGAGAATCGAAAGCCATGTTCGTATAGTAAGGCCTTGATACACTGAATGACAACACAACACAACTATAGCATTTAGTGAACAGGGACGAGTTTATAAATGTAAACATAAGAACGACAACCGATACTGAAAATTATTTTTTATAACATTGCCCACACAATCAGTTTAGTGCATAGTATTTACTTTCCTCTTACCTGTCTCTCTCTCTCTCTCTCTCTCTCTCCCTTTTTTTTTCTCATTATTACATTTCTCCTAAAGCTGTCAATTAATCTTATTTTCTTTCCATCTTTCCCTGAGTCTATGTGTGTCCTTGTTAGAGTTATCCACTCTTTAACTTGATCACCTCCCGTCTTTCTCTTAATGACTATTTAATGACTCCAATGTAATTAATTGTTTTACGGCCAGATTTCAATGGACTTAATTGCATTGGCCGGTAATAGTTCTTGAAACGCTATGTGGTGTTTTAAAAAAAAATATATATTGTTTAATATATAGTCGGACAAACAAACACGCCACTTTAAAAAAAAATAGTATGGTCGAGACACTACACTCAGATACACAATGACGCACTCACTAAACCACTTTCAAACTTACATACAAACACATACACGCACTCACTAAACCACTTTCAAACTTACATACAAACACATACACGCACTCACTAAACCACTTTCAAAACTTACATACAAACACATACACGCGCTCACTAAACCACTTTCAAACTTACATACAAACACATACACGCGCTCACTAAACCACTTTCAAACTTACATACAAACACATACACGCGCTCACTAAACCACTTTCAAACTTACATACAAACACATACACGCGCTCACTAAACCACTTTCAAACTTTCTTACAAACACATACACGCACTCACTAAACCACTTTCAGACTTACATACAAACACATACACGCACTCACTAAACCACTTTCAAACTTACATACAAACACATACACGCGCTCACTAAACCACTTTCAAACTTTCTTACAAACACATACACGCGCTCACTAAACCACTTTCAAACTTACATACAAACACATACACGCGCTCACTAAACCACTTTCAAACTTACATATAAACACATACACGCGCTCACTAAACCACTTTCAAACTTACATACAAACACATACACGTGCTCACTAAACCACTTTCAAACTTTCTTACAAACACATACACGCACTCACTAAACCACTTTCAAACTTACATACAAACACATACACGCGCTCACTCAACCACTTTTAAACTTACATACAAACACATACACGCACTCACTAAACCACTTTCAAACTTTCATACAAACACATACACGCACTCACTAAACCACTTTCAAACTTACATACAAACACATACACGCGCTCACTAAACCACTTTCAAACTTACATACAAACACATACACGCGCTCACTAAACCACTTTCAAACTTACATACAAACACATACACGCACTCACTAAACCACTTTCAAACTTTCATACAAACACATACACGCACTCACTAAACCACTTTCAAACTTACATACAAACACATACACGCGTTCACTAAACCACTTTCAAACTTACATACAAACACATACACGCACTCACTAAACCACTTTCAAACTTTCATACAAACACATACACGCACTCACATAACCACTTTCAAACTTACATACAAACCCATACACGCAAGCACGTTGATTCATCCGATTCAATTTATCTACATCATCCCATATCGTCCATTAAGAAAACCTCGCCTTGTGTCACTTCCGCTTACCCCATTAGCATCGTCCAATGGCGACACGAGTTCTGGCAGAAGGGGAAAGTTGAACTCACGTGATAAATGTCTAGCTGCGTCTGCTCCAGTCTCTGCGTCTGCGGGTCGACCTGTAAATTAAAACATTGGAATATTTAGTGTTACTGACCTACGTACATCTGCGAGCTTGCCTCCCATTAGGCTTGAGTTCTCGTGGAGGCTATATTTCTATCAATTATTTCATAAATGTATCTTCCACTCTGAACTGTTCAGTGCAGACTTCTGGTAGCTTGTGGAAAAAATAACAACATTCTTTATAAGTGCAAAAAAATAACTTTCATTTAGAGGTGCAGCAACAATGGCGCAAAGGGGCTCATAGCGCCCTGACCCATCGCCATTAGGGGCTCACATTTAATGAAGAAGAAATAAATTGCTGACTGTAAGAAATTAAATGTGTATATATATATATATATATTCTGTTTGGTTACGAATAAGAATTTGGTGCGTAAAACAGTGGCATAGCAAGGGATTGGGGGGGGGGGAAGGGGGCTTGCCACTTTAAGCCCCCCCCCCCTTGCATTTTAACATTGGACATCATGACATGAAATAATGCACTTAATAAGTATATTAGTCTATAAAGTGTGGAGTACGTGAAACTTGGTCACTAACTTACATAGCAACACGAATAGCAAGATAACATGGCATTGGCCTAATATTTAATGTAAAAAAAAAGTTGCACACTCATTTGGGCCCTCCCCCTCAAGTGGGGGCCCGTAAGGATTTTCAAAGTTGGACCCCCTCCCGCTCCACCCTAGCTACGCCACTGGCGTAAAAGTTCATATTTTGTTTTGTTTATTTTTATGTTTAGTTTTTATACAGTAGAAAGATAGTGAAACCAAAGACTGTAGAGTTAGATATGAAATTAAAAAAAAAAAAAAAAAACAGTTCCAATGTTGGCGTCATTGGGAGACAGATTCGTTCCTTGAAAATTTTTTGGACTTTGTATTTGTCTAACGACGACAAAGGAGGATTCCTTCTTTCTAATTTCTATCTAACTTCTATCTAATTTATATCTAACTTCTATCTAACTTCTATCTAACTTCTATCTAACTTCTATCTAATTTATATCTAACTTCTATCTAACTTCTATCTAACTTCTATCTAATTTCTTTCTAACTTCTTTCTAATTTGCTACTCGGAAGGGGAAAGCTAGTAAAGCGCTAAAAGTTTTGTAAACACATATTCATATACATCGATAGATTAGAAAGTTGATATTTGCTGATGTGGCAATACGGCAATAGATCACAATGAAAAGAAATCTATTTTTAGTGTTCATTAGATGTAACTATTTGATTACATAATGTAAATGAGTCTAATGGAAAATTATTTTTTTTTAATTATGAAAGATCCAAGAGTCTTTTATTTTCTTATTAGAAGACATAGACTTCAAAGTATATAGTGTCAATGTCAGTGGTACTTGTAATTAGTTACTGTAATGAGTGTGAAGTGTTTATATCTGAAGTCTAAGCAGCGCCCACCATCCAACAACTTCTATCTCTTGATCGTGTGTCTAAGGTTGTAACCTTAAGTTGCTAGGAGAAAATATTTTCTCTCGAGACGTAAAGTGCTCCCTATATACTTTGTTTTAAAATAAGGTTATACATACATTGGAACTTTTATTAGATCTACACTCTAGACTATCAATAAATACATTTGTACTGTTGAAAATATATATATATATATATATATTTTTAGCGCAGCTTTCATGCTGCTAATAGTAAACAAAACCACTTTTATAGAATTAGGCTACATGTCACTAATCCAGCCAAGCAAACTATTACATCTGGTTGAAGTCTAATGCAACAAAAAATTCCCATTCTTTTGAATGAATTTCTGTTGCCGCTATTATGGAATGTGGAATATACACTAGAGGCGTTGTGATCATTAAATCATTGCCAAGTGACAAGAACGGCATTCTTTTAATATATTCTAGAAACGTCTATGACAAAGAGTTGTTGCCTACAAAATGTCTTATACAACTTTATGCTGTGTTAACTTTAGGGATTGATGCATTTCGTGTATGTTACATGCTAGAATGATTTCTAGTCTTTCCTGAGCATATTTCTTTATATTCAGGAAAATGCACATTTCAATGTCTGGGAATACACATTCCCATTTTGGCATATAGGCATCTCTGTAATGGCATGCACAGTGCGCTATGGTCCAATAGATTTAATAGACCAGTTTGGGGGAGGCGGGAATCTGGGAGAAGGTTTACTTGCTGCCCTTTGCATAAGCTTAAAAAGTTTTTTTCTCTCAGAGTCAGATGGAAGGCCGACATTCAAGTACTTATAAAAATAGAAGTTTTTTTCCTTAGGTTACATTTTTTTTAGTGATCGACCATATTCTGTACACGAGGCTTATCTCCTCCAAGTTATGTACATTTTCTATTTTAAAACAAAAGTAATTAATTAGGATTAATTTATTAAGTAAATGGTTAATTTTTTTTTATTGATTCGTGTGTTGTCATCAACAATAAATAAATGTAGAAAGATTCGAAGTGGGAAAAAAAACTTTGTGAGGATTATCCATCACACAGTCAGACAGTCAGTTGATATGGCAGCCTGGTCGTGCGGTTTGCACGCTGGACTGTCGTACAGATTTATCGATGGTCCCGGGTTCAAACCCTGCCCGCTCCCATCCCCCGTCGTCCTGCGGGAGGTTTGGACTAGGAAGTAATTATCTTCAACTCTGAAGGAACATCCGAAACATGTAAAACATTTTACAAACAAACATATGCGTATATATCTGTATGTTACTAACTACAGTCAGTTCATATAAGGTTATCACAATATGTTATTAACTAGTGGTAATAAAAATACAAAGATCGATTTTTACTTTTGAGATATTTAGTTGGCACTGGGATCTCCCATTTTTTTTTAAAAATATTTTCTTACTTTTTTTTTAAATTTAGGTTCCCTTCAATGGTTCACACATTTCTCTCTATCGCTTTGGCTTCTTTTTCGATATTAGTGTAATGTTTTCTATTTATTATTCTATCATGCTGGCTAATTTTTTTAAAAAAATCGGAATATTTAAAAATTGTGACTTCTTTACGTAGGTTTACTCATCTAGAATCCGTTAGGGTTGGGGGTGGGGGAAGTTAGAAAACCAAAACAAAAAAAGTTGGTTTAGTTTATTTAAAAAAAAAATATCCGCTTAAGTTCGATAACTCCGGTGAAAAAGAAGAAGCAGACACAGTTTCTATTGTTAGTCTGATCTCCAGCACGTGCTCAAATGGCAGTGCTCGCCTCTTGTCTCTTACAAAGACTACTTCAAACATTTTTTTTTTTATGATCCCGGCATGCGTTCCGATATCCGCCAGTAGCTCTGGCACATGCGCAGTGCAGCCAGCGTCTAATGGAAGTATAACGAAGCTAGTTAGCAGACGACAAGCGCTTGGTTCTAAAACTTGTTTTTTCCGATGGAACGAACTTTAAAAAGAAAAAGGAACTCCATTATTATTGTTAGTTCGTGTTTTTAATTAAACTATCATTTTACTTTAAAGTGGATGAAATTTGTATTAATTTAAAATAAATTAAAGCTGGAAAATAGTGTCCGCCTCACTTACTATTGCGTGAAATATAGGTCAGGTTGGCAGAGAGTGTCATCGGACTTTTCGTTCGGTTTATCTGTGCTCAATTTCAATGAACCAGACTGATAGAGTGTCTCATTATCTGATTGGTTGTTGATTAATTAAGTGATTAGTTTATTTAATTTTCAGTTGTTTCCCAGTGAACTCACTGGAACAAGAGTATTTTTTTTAAAATGAAAAACAATTCATCAAAATATGTAAATGTTAATAGATAAAGTGACTTGAAAAGTAAGAAAATCTAGAGAGAAAATTTTTTAACAATAAATTAAGAATATTTACACTTCTTTTCCCTAAGATTCACAAATTTTGTGAAAATGAACAAAATAT
Source organism: Biomphalaria glabrata (assembly GCF_947242115.1). Taxonomy (NCBI): domain Eukaryota; kingdom Metazoa; phylum Mollusca; class Gastropoda; family Planorbidae; genus Biomphalaria; species Biomphalaria glabrata. The sequence goes on from NC_074719.1 coordinate 46,762,917, forward strand.
TTGAGAATCATTGGAAAAAATTAGGGTTTAATTTTTTTGTCTTGACATTCGCAGCATTTCTTATCATTTGTTCAAAGATGATATTTATACATCGCTTATCATTTGTCCAAAGATGATATTTATACATCACTTATCATTTGTTCAAAGATTATATTTATAGCAAAGCTTAGCATTTGTTCAAAGATTATATTGATAACATTGACAAAGCTCTTCACAACTAATATCAAGTATAAACTCTAACTGGAGTTTTTTATGTAGATTTTACTTTGCCAAATGTGTGATAGAGAATTATCACAGAGAATGGACCTCATTCACCAATCGTAAACAAACAACATTTGCCACGTGGTTCTCTATATCTTCTAAACAAATTACGCAATCCATAAAGGCTGTCAAGTGATACGTAATTTTCATTGTTTTATCAATATTATCACGTGGCTAAATGTTGTTTGTTTACGATTGGTGAATGAGGTCCATTAAGCATCTTTTTGTAAATACCTATGTTGTAGATCAGCGGTTCTCAACCTTTTAAGCTTGTTTTGTTTTTGTTGTTGTTTTACAATACCTCTATTTTCGTGGAAACTAAAACATGAGTGGTCACGGATCTCTAAAATAGCTCTAACGATTTTCCTAGAAAAGTATAAAACTAAAATAATTTAAATTTGGCTAGAGAACTAGAAAATCTTGAATAGAGTATTTCCGAATGTAGGCATTATTCTTTAAGAGTTTAATAAATTATTGTTCAAGAACATTCTTTTAAGTCTAGATCTAAATTGCTATCATTAGAATATTAGAAAGTTTAGTAGATTTATCCATTCGCCGAACCAGGATTTTTTTTCTCCAGAAAGGGAGGGTGGGTTAAAAATGTTCGCTTTCTTCTAATCTCTTATCTTATAAAATACAGACGTCTCTTTCAAAAAAAAAGAAGATGTTTACGTCCTACGCGTATTCAGAGGTCAATTTAGTCATGCATGTTAACCAATGACTTAAATTCTGCAAAGTCACTGGTTTTCATGGCTGGCTCAGGCAACCCATTCCATGCTCTAATAGCACTAGGGAATAAGGAGCATTTGTACAAATTCGTCCTAGCATTGGGAACGAGAAATGTGCCTTTTCATTTGCATCTTCCTGAGTATTTTATTAGGTTTTGTTTTTGTATTTAAGATTATGGTTAAGATTATGGTTCAGTGTTTTATGTATAAATGCTACTTTACTTTTCAGTCTTCTATCCTGAAGGCTTTCTAAATTTAGTGATTTTACAAAAGGTGTTACTCTAGTCACATGTGAATAATCATATTCATGAAGAGAAAAAGAATCGTCTAAAATCTGTATAAAAGTGTTATTGTCTTTTATAAAAGACTTTCTTCCTAGTGTATTTCCTTCTTGGTCAAAATGAAATGCACGAATGTATTTAAACTTTTATGTAAAGTTTAAACTTTCATTTATATTATATGGTTTTTGAGGAGATACAACAGAAAGTACAATTTCGCCAAAAACTTCTACCCGGTCAATACATTTCTCACATTTGTTTAGGTAAATTTATATTTTATTTCATTATCTTATATCTTGTAACGGAGGTACGTGTGAGTTGTGCTTGATGTATTTCTAGAGTACCTTGATAACAATCCTAGATGCTTTGGGTATCTTGTAGAGTGTATTACAGATGCGAGTTCTACTACCAAGACATACACCGACACAACAAAGGAGAAATGGTCAATGCCATGTAACTAAGTTCACTCGAGATGAAATAGAATAACGAACTTTAATACGGAATGGGCCACAGTCGAGTCAGTCACTAAAAGCGATGTAATCCCTTCAAGAGTCTAGCACTAACTGTCCTAAAAAGTCTACATCAATAATCTCTAACCCAGTGCCTATGTCGTTATTAAAATGTCGCGTTCAAAGTCTACTAAAGTGCGTTTCTTAACTAAACTAAGTGTCTAACAACCTGCATCCTGATAACAAAATAATAATAATAATAACTGGAAAGTCATTTTAAAGTAGCTTTCAGTTCTCTCTCTCTCTCTCTCTCTCTCTCTCTCTCTCTCTCTCTCTCTCTTCGTGTTTCTTTTTTTCCCCTCGATGGACAATGGAAGAACAAATAACGACCGTTTATTTCGACTAGAATGGCGACTTTAATATTAGATAATGGAATCTGAATTTGTACGTTGTGTGTTCCTCTCTTTTTGATTATGTCTGGAAACTTGGGACCTCATCATGTACTAATCCACTAACGAAGGGCGTGGACCGAACTGGACAACAAAATGACCGACAATAGACACTTTACCGATGCAACCATTCGGAAGTAATGTGTCGATTCTCGCCTGAGCGACCACAGAGTCCCCAGCTTTGAAATTTCAGGGCCCATAATTGTGTCAAGGGATGTGAAGTTAAAGACATGGCCAGTACCTAGGGACGTCACAGCGGTCATCTGTCGGCAACCCTATCACACAGTGGGGGAGTGGACATAGGAAGTGAGGTCCAAGCACGGGAGATGAAACAAACACGGCTTTGTCCGAGACATGGTCAGTGCACTCAAGCAGAAAATGGGGACTTTCTTGATCGCCAGGCTGGACATGGTCTCGCCGGCCAGTTGATTCCAAGATTTTTCACGGAGCAAATGACTAGGTCAAGGTTAAATCTTTCAGGGTCCAAAAATTTTGACTTCAATTTTGAAGACATTATTATCCAACCAGGCATATACTATTGCACTATTTTATTTTGTCTTTACCTGGCCAACGTTTTATCTAATTCTTTTGAGATCCATTCATTAGATTCTTTGAGAACCCTTCGCGTAATCAAACATGGAAACCTATATACACAGTTCCAGCCCTGACCCTCGCTGAATTCACTCATGCTTTGTTTACACCTGGTAAAGATAAAATTAAACATAATCGTAGCTGTGACAGCAGTGGTGTAGCGGTGACTTTGCTCATACTTACGTAACTGTACAACACACTTGGGCATACGATACGCCCTGAAACGCTAGTGTGGAAAGGTCCAAGTCCTCATTAGCAGAAATACGGCTTGCTAATCAATTTCTGGATTAAATTGTTTCTCTCAAACCTTTTTTTTTTTATTTACATATGGCCAGCACTTGAGCTAACAATCAATGTACAATTCCCCTATATATATATATATTACCAATATTTTGCATTTCTAATTCGTTTTTTTTTTTAAATTAATTTATTACTGAAAATCAGTAAATTTCGACAAAAGGAAAAAAAAAAGTCAATTAAAAACACACCACTATGAGTCTGTATGTGTGTTTCCATTGGCTGAAGAGACTCTGATGTAACTACGAGGGATGTAGGCTAACAATGAGAAAGTCCATCGCAGATTGAGGTTATACACTGGCAATGAAATAGCTAGTCGGTGGGCAAGCTTGAGAAAGAAGGACTTTAGTTTTAGAATAAAGTTTGAAGTTTGTTTTGTCTCAACTGTTCAAGACACCATCAGTTCACTTCTGTTTCTACATCTACATTGAAGTTGTCGATAAAAGTTTGTTTTTTTTATTTTAAAAGAAGAGTGTCCAGGCTTTATTCCCATTCTGTATGCAGAAATTAATGCACTCGCGACAGTATAGTCGGAATAGCTTTCTGGAGATAGAATGTAATGTTGACTTGTAGCACCAAACTGCTGGTAGACGACTAAACCTCTGTAGTCTGCTTTCAATTCTATAAACACTTGGTGTACATTCAGGTCAACAGTTAGAGATGTCCAGCTACCCAGGCCTGGTGAACTTCTCTTAGGACATTCATATGTTCATGTTATATGACTCGGAACAATACTGTTAAACTATGACTCAATGACAGAGGTTCCTCTAACAAGAAGATTATTGAACTTATCCATGGGATAAGATAAGCCTTTATGTTATTTTATTATTATTGTTGAATTGACTAATAAATCGGCCTTGTAATAAACAGAGCACTTAAGTTTTAAGATTCAATAGAAGATTCTTCCCCCCCCCTCTTTCTCCCTTACTATTGTTACTGTTGGGGGCTCGGTAGCGGAGTGGTTAAGCGCTCGGCTTCCGAACCTGGGGGTCCTGGGTTTGAATCTCGGTGAAGACTGGAATTTTGAATTTCGAGATTTTTAGGGCGCCCCTGAGTCCACCCACCAGCTCTAATGGGTACCTGACTTTAGTAGGGGAAAGTAAAGGCGGTTGGTCGTTGTGCTGGCCATATAACACCCTGCTCGTTAACCGTTGGCCATAGAAACAGATGACCTTAACATCATCTGCCCCATAGATCGCAAGATCTGAAAGGGAAACTTTACTTTTTTTTATTGTTACTGTTACATTTCCTTAGTTAAAAAACTATCATATGAATTAGAGCAATACCTCAGAGGTCGAATAGTTAGTTGCGTATTATTAGAAAAAAAAATTGTACTAAATAAAAAATTGAATTTACTTAGTCAACGGACTAGTCTAGCGCAAACTAGACAGTAGTCAATGCAAAGTAGGCAACTAGGCAAGCTAGTCTATACGGAGTATGTGCCAAGTTGATACCTAAAGAAAAAAAGCTTTGTGGTCTACATTTCTTATCCCATATGCTAGGAAAAAATTCGATCAATTGATCCTTTTCCCTAGTGTCATTAGAGCATGGAATGGATTGTTTGAATCAGCCAGAAAAACTAAAGACTTAAGCAGAGTTGAAGTCTCTAATTAATATGCAAGACCAGATTGACACATGAACACGCGTCGGACATAATGATCTTCTCCTTTGAGAAGCTATTTCTAATTTAGAAAGTCTAAACTCCTTCACTTATTCTCTAACATGGTCTGATACATGTTGTAACAATAGGCTAATTCCAGGAGAGAAAGACTTCATCTCGCGCCACAAAGGCAAGGGTCACACGTAGTGAATGATATTTTTTTAAACTGTAGAATTTTAATATTCGATTGATAAATGAGCTCATCGCCCACATAACATTTTTTTTCAAGTCTTTCTATTTTTTTTAAAAGCGTTTCCCTTGGGGCCCAATATTTTTTTGGGGGGGGGGGCCTTGTGGTGTGCGAGTTTGTGTTTGTGGCTGTTTGATGTGTGTGAGTTTGTGGCTGTGTGAGTGAAGAAAAAAAAAGTTTTCTAGGAAACCACTGATCGAACATGCCCTTCGAATGCTCAGCCTGGGGGCGTGGCAAATGCCATATTTGCTCTCCTGTTCTCACGCGCATTTGGAGACTTAATTGAGAGTCATCGCTGGACCAGACCAGGGGGACGGATGGGGGCCTTAGACCTCATCCCTAGTTTTGAAGAAGGGGGGCGCAAAGAGGACCCGGCAGCCTTTCCCTACTTGAGATTTACTGGCTGCCTATGGCCTGGGGTGACACGTGACGTAGAAAATCCAGATTGGATTAAGTTGACCCAGATCACATCCCCCCCCCACACACACACACACTTTTGTTTTTCTCCCAAACGGTTCTAGTTAGTGACCTGTTAATTGAGGCAATTTTTTTTTAAAGTTATTTATTAGAGAGAAGGGAAGAGTTGTATCCCTTGAATTCACTCATGCTTTGTTTACACCTGGTAAAGATAAAATTAAACATAATCGTAGCTGTGACAGCAGTGGTGTAGCGGTGACTTTGCTCATACTTACGTAACTGTACAACACACTTGGGCATACGATACGCCCTGAAACGCTAGTGTGGAAAGGTCCAAGTCCTCATTAGCAGAAATACGGCTTGCTAATCAATTTCTGGATTAGATTGTTTCTCGTAAACCTTTTTTTTTTATTTACATATGGTCGGCACTTGAGCTAACAATCAATCTACAATTCGTCGAAACAAAACAATATATATATATATATATATATATATATATATATATATATATATATATATATATATATATATATAATTCGTTTTATTTTAAATAATTTATTACTGAAAATTAGTAAATTAAGACAAAAGGAAAAAAAAACAGTCAAATAAAAACACATCACTAAAAACACATCACTAAAAACACATCACTTGGAGTTTGTGTGTGTGTTTCTGCTGGCTGAAGAGACTCTGGTGTAACCACGAGTGGCGTGATATTGGTATATAATTCGTTTTATTTTAAATAATTTATTACTGAAAATTAGTAAATTAAGACAAAAGGAAAAAAAACAGTCAAATAAAAACACATCACTAAAAACACATCACTAAAAACACATCACGAGTTGCCTGTTAATGACGAAGTCCATCGCAGGTTGAGGTTATATATTTGCAATGCAATTGAAACTGTAAGTCGGTGGACAAGCTTGAGAAAAGAGGGACTTGTGTTTTAATGTAGTTTTGAGTGTTGTTTGTTTTCAACTGTTCCTACACCTACATTGACGTTGTCCATGAAAGTTTTGTCCTTTTTTTTATTTTAAAAGAAGGTGGTCCGGGCGTTATTCCCATTCCTTATGCAGAAATTAATGCACTCGCGACAGTATAGTCGGAATAGCTGTCTGGAGATAGAACACAATGTTGACTTGTAGCACCAAACTGCTGGTAGACTAGTGTTATAGACTTTACTGGGAATTTGACGAGATTATAATTAGACTATTTTAGACGGACATAGGAATTATGGGAATTAACTAAATAAGGAATTATGGGATAGAATTTAACGACTCACTCCTCTTAGTTAATGGCTAGACCTTTTTTTTTTGTAGTAACTGTGGACATTTGGACTGTGCCCCTTCATTTTCTAGATTAAACATTGTATGTTAAGTATCTATCGTTTTTCTTAAGTATATTCTACAAGTTGTTATATGTTGTTGGTTGAACGAACTCCATCTAGACCTAAATCTACATCTCAGACATCTGTAATCTGTTCTACTAAACAACCCACAACACTAGTATACTAAACCACTGTAGGCGTAATATAGTTTAACTAATCAAACTTCAGACTAGCTTGAATGACGTTCTTGTGAACAATGTTAAAAAAAAACGTTTACACTAATATTGACAAAGTTGATATGAGATAAAGAAATAAATGTGTTAGGCTTTAGTAGTAATATTTTTTAACAAAATCTCGCTCACTACAATAACACAACCTTTCAGCCTCACGTTTTGGAGACGTCTGTTCTGAGACCGCTGACGACAACGCAACCTATCTTGCATCATTCAGAACCAATCGCTAACTTCTTCCCACCGTCAATATAGAAACACACTCTCACACACACACACACACATAGTCCATCACACCCAACACTTATATTTACTATTATGTATACCTCTGCATCCCCTTATACGTAGACCAGGGGTTCTCAACCTGTGAGCCGCGACCCCTTTGGGGGTAGATTGACGATTTGCCTGGGGTCGATTGACGATTTGCCAGGGGTCGCCTAAGACCATCGAAAATATGGAATGTTATTGTCTACTCTTCTATTGCTGTGTGTGTGTAAGGGGGGAAGGGTTGCGGCAAAGTGGAGGAATTGTAAAAAGGGGTCGCCGAGCTTAAAAGGTTGAGAACCGCTGACGTAGACCCTCTGCACTAAATGATTTGAGTTTCATACAATTGATTCGATAGATTCACCCCTTCCCAGTCACCATTGAATACGCCCCTGCCTACTGCTGATTTACTGAATATAACTTAGAACTATAGAAAGGCTTGTTCTGAAAGGTAGCAATAATAATAGTAATATATATATATATATATATATATATATATATATATATATATATATATATATATATATATGTACCCTCAGCCCTGGAAGAAAAGCGTGACAAACGAAAAATGTCGGGCTCCTCTACCACCAAAGTGAAAGCCACCTTAACCTGCGATATATGTGGACGGGAGTGTCTCTCCAAAATAGGGCTCCACAGCCACATGGAAAAGTATTTGAGAGGAACCAAAGTAGTTCTACGACTGCAGGAGGCCAAGTGTGTAATAAGTGAAACTAATAATATTATAAATATTTTAATATCGCTGGTCTTCGTAAGCTAAGCATGTTTATACTGCTAAAAAAAAAACACATACAAATAATAATACTTTCAAAACTTACTTACATAGCGATGCATAATATTGTTCAGACAGGCTTTCATGGCTTCAACCAACTGACACACACACAAACACACACACACCTCTTCCCACGACCTCTCCTGGTGTATCCATTTCACCCCCCATCTTAACTTTGACGAGACGGTCCTGGATTGCAGTCAGAATGACTTTCGCAATGACGACCTGAAAACTCATTGGACCGGTCTTCTCATCTAGCCTATACACATTTCCTTGGCAGTCCATCATTTTCCACCTTTTATTATTATTCTTTTTTATTCTGTTTCGTTCAGTGGTTTTCATAAGCGCAGTCCTCCCCCGCCCTACTCTCTTCAGTACACGGACATTGCTTTCTTGTCTCCGCTTGAAGCTGTGATGAATAGGAAGTGACGTCAAATTGGTCAGTGGAGTCGTCTGACTAGTGGAGTGGAAAAATTCTTGAGCTTTTGTAAAGACTGACGCGGAGCAGAGGAAGTCGAGAACTCACGTTGCAGATTTTGATTGGCGCGTCGAACTTCCGCATTACTTCCGCTATGACTGGCTGGAAGAATTTCGAATGCTCGAGGTCTGGAGTTTAAGGGAGATAGCTTATTACAGTTGTGTATTTCTATTGAGTTTTCACAAGGTTTTAAATATTGGAAACAATAACATATTGTTCGTTGTTTTTTTTTTTATTGTTACCTATCTGAATGCAATAAACTCGTATAAGAATGGTATGATATGTAATAAGAAGTAAACACTTTTTTGATCTTTTTTGTTTTGAATAAATAATATTTAAAATATAATTGGTAATTTACCTGACACATTTATAACTATAGATCTGTACAGCATTTTCACAATAACTGAAGAAATTTGAAATCTAATTAAATCAGGCCACCAGACACCTAGGATTTTTCTGAAGCATCTTAGTTTATTGCTAGGATCCTCTTTTCGATATCTGCAGTCAGCGTCCAAGATTCGCAAGCTTATAAGAATGTTGCCATGACCAGTCTAATTTTAGTGTCGAGAGATATGCCTTTGTAATTCCAGATTGTTTTGAGTTTTGCAACTGCTGCTGTGGGTTGTGCAATTCTGGCCACTAGTTTAGGTTTGGTTCTTTCATCTGAGACACAAGCTCCAGGGTATTTTCTAATTTTCACAAAATCTCAAGTATTTCTATTTTTAATATAAAACATATTTTTAGAGCCTGCTAGATTCTTCTATTACCATTACACGTCATAGATTTAAGCATACGTTCCGAACGGCGACAGATGTGCCTCCATATATGACAGGGGTTCTCAACCTGTGGGTGGGGTTCGAATGATGATTTGCCAGCGGTCGCCTAAGACCATTGGAAAATAAAGAATTTTTGGTCTATTCTGACGAGCAATCCTTGGCTTTGCACACATGTTTACCATAGTTATAGTTACTATTTTTTTTTTACTACGATTGCTATTCGATGAAGATGTTGCAGACAACCGAATCTGAATTTGATTCAATTATTTCAGTTTATTTAGATTAATGTCAACTGTAGCACAAAGCAACGTCTTGTCATTATGGAATCATAGATATTATTTCTATCGTGGCGTAATTAAAAAGCCAGGTCGTTTATAATTAATAATAATGCCATCGTTGTATAGTCCATGTTATTGAAGGTCACGTTTTCATTATGTAGCAGCCCATTAGAAATGGATCTCGAATGCTAAAAAGAATGTTTAAAAAAAAAAAGAACATTTTGTTACAGTGTGGTTCTACTTCAATAGTTCAATTTTGACTTTCATGCAGGAATTGATAAAACCCTATCATGTCATTTGTAACAAGGTTCTATCGCCAATGTGACGCAATTGACGAGTTTCTCTTTTGCAAACCTCTTGAAACGACCATGCACGAGAAAGTTGGTTCACTTTTGGATAAGTATCAAATAAATGGTGTCTGCACAGATGGCGCTCCAAGTATGCAAATATGTTGGTCTAGATTTCAGCGTTTGGTACAAAATGAGTCACCAACAGTCACTGGAACTCACTGTACTATTCATCGATGAATATAAGTAACGAAAGCACTGCCTCAAGAATTACAAGAATTGTCACTACAAGGACCAAATGCAACACGCCCTCGATTTGTAAAAAAAAAAATTAAAAATTCGGTGCTTCGAAATACAACTTCTGCTTTGACAAACAAAACAAACAAAAAAAATGGAGGAAAGTAATGTTAACTTGTTTGCAAATCTTATCTACTCTATATGAGGAAAATGTTATTGAACCTGACTAACGGATCAAATCATACTCACTAGGAACAAACATTTGCGCGTGCTTGCGGACGACATTTCATCGTTCTATCCAAATCTACCCAACATACAGTTCGCATTTCCCAGAAGTCCATTCACAGTCAAAGTCAAACAATTTTCCAGAGACATCACAGTGTTTATTGAACTCCTGAATAAGCGATACAGCGAAATTGATATTTCTTCATGGACACAATTCTGGATCAAGTGTTTGCAGTTCTATCCCCGTACCGTAAGTGTTGCGTCTATTAGACGGTTTCCATTACAATTCTGTTGCGAAACATGGCTTTCTAGAAGTGGACTTGATGCGAAACATGGCTTTCTAGAAGTAGACTTGATGCGAAACATGGCTTTCTAGAAGTAGACTTGATGCGAAACATGGCTTTCTAGAAGTAGACTTGATGCGAAACATGGCTTTCTAGAAGTAGACTTGATTCGAAACATTGCTTTCTAGAAGTGGACTTGATGCGAAACATGGCTTTCTAGAAGTAGACTTGATGCGAAACATGGCTTTCTAGAAGTGGACTTGCTGCGAAACATGGCTTTCTAGAAGTGGACTTGATGCGAAACATGGCTTTCTAGAAGTGGACTTGCTGCGAAACATGGCTTTCTAGAAGTGGACTTGATGCGAAACATGGCTTTCTAGAAGTAGACTTGATGGGAAACATGGCTTTCTAGAAGTAGACTTGATGCGAAACATGGCTTTCTAGAAGTAGACTTGATGCGAAACATGGCTTTCTAGAAGTAGACTTGATGGGAAACATGGCTTTCTAGAAGTAGACTTGATGCGAAACATGGCTTTCTAGAAGTAGACTTGATGCGAAACATGGCTTTCTAGAAGTAGACTTGATGCGAAACATGGCTTTCTAGAAGTAGACTTGATGTGAAACATGGCTTTCTAGAAGTAGACTTGATGCGAAACATGGCTTTCTAGAAGTAGACTTGATGAGACACATGGCTTTCTAGAAGTAGACTTGATGGGAAACATGGCTTTCTAGAAGTAGACTTGATGAGACACATGGCTTTCTAGAAGTAGACTTGATGCGAAACATGGCTTTCTAGAAGTAGACTTGATGCGAAACATGGCTTTCTAGAAGTAGACTTGATGAGACACATGGCTTTCTAGAAGTAGATTTAATGGGAAACATAATTTTCTAGAAGTAGACTTGATGGGAAACATGACTTTCTAGAAGTAGACTTGATGGGAAACATGGCTTTCTAGAAGTAGACTTGATGAGACACATGGCTTTCTTGAAATAGACTTGATGCGAAATATGGCTTTCTAGAAGTAGACTTGACGCGAAACATGGCTTTCTAGAAGTAGACTTGATGAGACACATGGCTTTCTAGAAGTAGACTTGATGAGACACATGGCTTTCTAGAAATAGACTTGATGCGAAACATGACTTTCTAGAAGTAGGCTTGACGCGAAACATGGCTTTCTAGAAGTAGACTTGATGAGACACATGGCTTTCTAGAAGTAGACTTGATGAGACACATGGCTTTCTAGAAATAGACTTGATGCGAAACATGACTTTCTAGAAGTAGACTTGATGCGAAAGATGACGCTCGTTGTGACTTTGTCTGCCCTGAGAATTCCTGACCTGGGGAAATAGAAGTAAGCTCAACCTTAGTACTATTTGCATAAACTGTTTTGTAACGATGTAGTTTACCGTAGTAGGGACAAATCTCCTATGTTCCGCCATGCTTTTCAAATTGTCACATAAAGAATACAACATAAAATATGGTGAACATGCAATACGCAATGAAAGTAAGTTAAAATTTCATTGACTTGAAATTTAATTGTAAGTAGAAATAATGACAAAATAAAATTACATATTTTTATGATACTTAGATCCTAACCCTAAGATTATTATTATTTTTATTTTATTTTTTTTGTGGGGGGGGGGGGGGGGTCGTCGTGTAGTGAAAAATAGTAAAAAGTGGTCGACAAGCTAAAAAGATTGAGAACTGCTGATATATGAAAGCGCAACACACACACACACACACACAGAGAGAGAGAGAGAGAGAAAGAGGCAAAGTGAGAGATTAAAAGAGAAAGAACGAGATAGCAACTGAAAGAGAGAGACGTGTTCGCCAAGAGAAGGCTGGTCTCCAGGTTCCATCCGAAACCTCTGACAGTTTAATGCCAGGGCTAACAAGGGCCAGTTTTCCATCACTCTCGCCGCTAAGACAGGTGTATATGGTTTAATATAGTCTCGGTAATCTGCCCCTCTTTTTATTTCCCTGCTGCAATAAGACACCGCTTCTCTCCCTACTTTCAGGGTCTAAAGGGGAGCCAATCCTAACCTGAGCACAAGACACTTCTGTGAGTTATCCACCTTACGAGTGGAAAGTTCCAGCACATGATGTCAGCTGTATCAAGTTCCGTCTGAATTTATTATTTGTATGTGTTTATAGGCCTAGACTTTTGGCTTCCTCTTGAAGTTAGCGTAAAAAGAGTTAAGGTTGTTATACAAACATTCTATGAGCTAAGGTTGTTATACAAACATTCTGTGACTTAAGGTTGCTATACAAACATTCTTTGAGTTAAGGATATCTCTACAAACATTATTTGAGCTAAGGATGTTATACAAACATTATATGAGTTAGGGATGTTATACAAACAGTATATGAGTTAGGGATGTTATACAAACAGTATATGAGTTAGGGATGTTATACAAACAGTATATGAGTTAGGGATGTTATACAAACAGTATATGAGTTAGGGATGTTATACAAACAGTATATGAGTTAGGGATGTTATACAAACAGTATATGAGTTAGGGATGTTATACAAACAGTATATGAGTTAGGGATGTTATACAAACAGTATGAGTTATGGATATTATACAAACATTATACGAGTAAAGGATGTAATTACAAACATTATTTGAGATAAGGATGTTATACAAACAGTATATGAGTTATGGATGTTATACAAACATTACTGGAGTTAAGGATGTCATACAGACATTATCTGAGTTAAGGTTGTTAGACAAGCATTATTTCAGTTGATGGATGTTATACAAACTCTCATGAGCTAAGGATGTTATTTTTTTTTTTTTTTTAAACTTTTGCTCCAAATTCGAGTGAAATAAAAAAAAAAATTATATAATTCTTCAATTGTAAATGGAAAAAAAAAATCTTATTTCAATTCAAAATTTAGCATTCTTAAATAGAAAATAATGTATACGATTTAAAAAAATGACCTAAAAATGTTTTTTTTAACGAACAATCAATGTAACGAGCCTGTAGTCTCCAGAATCTTATCTTTGTTTAAAATGCAGACACCGGAAGCCAACATTATCTGGTCATGATGTCACTTTATTCGTGGAAGGAATTAGAACTACATATACCAGTGATGCCCAACCTAATTCAATCTGCGGGCCAATTTAATTTCCGACATTCGTGTCGCGGGCCGAATTACAGAAAAGGTAAAAAAAACGAAAAGAAATTGATCTAAAGCAATTTTAATAGAAACGTCTGGATCGAGTACTTACTACTTACTGTACTTACATTAATTAATGAAAGATAACAAATTTTTTTGTACCCGCCAGGAAATGTCTTCATTTCTGTACTTAAAATGTGAGCAAAATTATAGCTCGCTAGCTAACGACTCGTTTTCTTGTCTCTTGTCGGTAAATATTCCCATCGATCCTCCAATTTCTAGGCGTAGTTCAAAAAATCTTTTTTATTCGCGCATCAAACCAAGAATGCCGTAATATTTGTTTTATAATGGATTTTAAATAGGATAAGATAACGTTTATTGATCCAATCAAATGGAAATTCAGTTTGACTGCAATTGACAACCTCAGCGTCACTACTGTACATTTATTTATATGTTGTTTTAGAAAAAAAAAAGCCACACTCTCTTCTTTACAAATCAAATATGTTGGCTTATTATCATGTTCACAAAAAAAAAAGTTGCATTCACTTTTCCTGGTAGATTCTAAATTCCACCTGTAGTGTCTTCAGCTCTCCCATTTCATAAGCGCACAAATGTTAAAGGTCATCGTGCCAAACCATTAGAGGGCCCTAACGTAACAATTCTCAATATTTTTTTTTTTTTGGGGGGGGGGGGGAAGGGGGATTTCTACTCTTTCTGCCGACGTCTCGGCGGGCCACTGGCCGTATTTTGGGCATCACTGATATATACAGTCTTGTGAGCTTTATGTTTGCTTCAAGTCACTGTTGGAGCTCGTCCCAACATCCACGGAAGTTTCACGGTGTACATAATTTATATGTCGCCTTGATTTTGATACCTACACGTTAAGGGCGGTGTCGTAGATTGACTTGAGACTGTTATAAAATGGAACAAGACTCTCCGCGACTTGCAAGATAACACCGCGATGATCTAGTGACTGGAAGTATCAGCTCAGAGAGGCCGTGCGGTGTAGTCAAAACTGGGGACTCTCTTTTACAGCATCGTAAATCTGACTTCTCTTGCGCGTGTGTGGGAGAGAGAGAGAGAGAAAGAGAGATTTGAACAGGGGGAGAAAGAGAGAGGAAATTGGAGATAAAAAACATGTAAAAAGAAAAGGGGCAGATAAGAAAGTGACGGTAACAAGGTACGTCAAGAGTTGTCCCGAGACGAAACAGAGTGGAGACCTCGTGTAGCAGAAACACTAAACAATAAACAGTTTTTTTTTGGGGGGGAGAGGGTTGAGAACCTGGCTAGTAACGGAGAATCATATTAAGACATTCCAAAATAGGAAAGTTACAAAAGAAAGTGTAACTATGAAACCTCCTCATCGAACCCTTACCTCAGCCAGTTCTGGGATTCATATTCATGTGGTCTCAGGAGCCTGGCAGTCGTGAAACTTCAGAGACCTGCAATTTTCAGCCGCCGTGGAGTTTTGATGATTCTTCTTCTATCAATCATCAAGTTATATTTTTGTTTAATAATAGTTGTCTTATCTTGTCGTCTCACAGGAAAACAACGAATTATATTATAAGAGACGTTTAAATAAGTTGTGTTTTTTTTGCCAGTTATATTTTCTTTTTAATTTCTATTTTGGTCTTTTTCCCACATTGTAGTTATGTATAGATATGTACATTGTAGTTATATATAGATGTGTACATTGTAGTTATATATATAGATGTGTACATTGTAGTTATATATAGATATGTACATTGTAGTTATATATACATGTGTACATTGTAGTTATATATATAGATGTGTACATTGTAGTTATATATATAGATATGTACATTGTAGTTATATATAGATATGTACATTGTAGATATATAGATGTGTACATTGTAGTTATATATAGATATGTACATTGTAGTTATATATAGATATGTACATTGTAGTTATATATAGATGTGTGCATTGTAGTTATATATAGATGTGTACATTGTAGTTATATATAGATGTGTACATTGTAGTTATATATAGATATGTACATTGTAGTTATATATATAGATGTGTACATTGTAGTTATATATATAGATATGTACATTGTAGTTATATATAGATGTGTACATTGTAGTTATATATATAGATGTGTACATTGTAGTTATATATAGATGTGTACATTGTATTTATATATATATAGATGTGTACATTGTAGTTATATATAGATATGTACATTGTAGTTATGTATAGATGTCTACATTGTAGTTATATATAGATATGTACATTGTAGTTATGTATAGATATGTACATTGTAGTTATATATAGACGTGTACATTGTAGTTATATATAGACGTGTACATTGTAGTTATATATATAGATGTGTACATTGTAGTTATATATAGATGTGTACATTGTAGTTATATATATAGATGTGTACATTGTAGTTATATATAGACGTGTACATTGTAGTTATATATAGACGTGTACATTGTAGTTATATATAGACGTGTACATTGTAGTTATATATAGACGTGTACATTGTAGTTATATATAGACGTGTACATTGTAGTTATATATAGACGTGTACATTGTAGTTATATATAGATGTGTACATTGTAGTTATATATATAGATGTGTACATTGTAGTTATATATATAGATGTGTACATTGTAGTTATATATAGATGTGTACATTGTAGTTATATATATAGATGTGTACATTGTAGTTATATATAGACGTGTACATTGTAGTTATATATAGATGTGTACATTGTAGTTATATATAGATGTGTACATTGTAGTTATATATATAAAAGACGTGTACATTGTAGTTATATATAGATGTGTACATTGTAGTTATATATAGATGTGTACATTGTAGTTATATATATAGACGTGTACATTGTAGTTATATATAGAAGTGTACATTGTAGTTATATATAGACGTGTACATTGTAGTTATATATAGATGTGTACATTGTAGTTATATATATATAGACGTGTACATTGTAGTTATATATAGATGTGTACATTGTAGTTATATATAGATGTGTACATTGTAGTTATATATAGATGTGTACATTGTAGTTATATATATAGATGTGTACATTGTAGTTATATATAGATGTGTTCATTGTAGTTATATATAGATGTGTTCATTGTAGTTATATATAGATGTGTACATTGTAGTTATATATAGATGTGTACATTGTAGTTATATATAGATATGTACATTGTAGTTATATATAGATATCTACATTGGGACAAGATAACGTTTTCAAAACTCACTATTGGTCTACAAAGTACATACACCAGGCAGTAACATAGGGCAAAAAAATATATAAAAAAAAGAATAATAATAAACATCATATTGTTTAAAAAAAATGTTAGCCTAATAAATAGTCACAAGTCTATCTGCAGTACTAGAGTCTGTTAATCTTGAACATTACTCATCCCTTGGTCTGTTGAACCGTTGGGGCACGCCTCACCACATCGTGGGGTCCACTTACCATTGTGATCCTGTTACTAATCTCTACGTATGTGATGCGGTCTTTGTGGGCGCTATGAAGGATTCTTCCTAACATCTCAATTCCATTGCTTGGATCCACCTCTCTAGTTCTGGAGTCTTCGTTTCGCAGCATACAAGAATATGGTCATGACCAAAGAGAAAATTAGTTTGTTTGATTTTGGTGTCGAGCGCTATGCCTTTATCTTTCCAGAATGTTTGAGTTTTTTTAAACCATTGAAGAAGTTTGTACTCTATTATTACTTCGAATCAATCAAACTGGCGCCATCATTAGATTTAGAATGAAAGAGGTGTGTGATTAATTTCACCGGTTTTTTAATTTAAAAAAAAAAATTCTAACTATGTTCGCTTAAACAACAGGTTTTCTCCCTTTCAACATGACAGGAAGTCATTGAGGTTTCCTTATGTTTGGTATGGCCTCCAGACATTTCAGTTTCTTCTCTCCCCCCTCCCCCACCCCCTTATTTCTTTTCTTTACATGGCATCATCATTTTTTTTTTTACAAACTTTTTTATTCCATTCTGAGAAAGAGAAAGCGGGGAAGATCTGTAGCAGACGTTTCAAGATAAATGCTAGACTTCAGAACAATGTGACTGTGAAGACGCGACCCAGTCAATGCCAGTCATTTGCCGACATCGGATCCCGGCTCTACGGCCATAATTTAACTCGTATAGGAAGTGGGAGTCAGTCCCATCAGCTTTCCGTGGAAAGCATCCTTGACGCATGCGCCGGAAGTGAGGCACGTGATGTCAACGTCCGCCACCTAGCGGCGGAGGCGTTAGACCAATGATGAACTAACAATTAGTAAAAGATGAACCGAGTTTTTCGATGAGAGAATAGAAAAAAAATGAAGGGAAAATAGGGACATTTTTTTTTTGTCTACTGAGGAAAAAAAAAAAAGCTGCGCGCGTGACATGCACATTGCCAGAACAACGTCTGAACATGGCTACCCCCGCGGTTAGCTCCCTTTGGGTCTGTTTGTATTTTATGAGCACATTATTTTGGCCAGTTGTAATTTTCTAATTTAGGAACGGTTTAAATGTTCTGTGGATGTTTTGAAATAATGGAGGGCATTGTATCACACCGACCAGAAACAAGCATTTCTTTAACAGGGCGAAGAATCTCATTTCAAAGCATAAACAGTTTAATCCATTGGTCGGTCTGTTTTCATAGATTATCTATTTACTTTGCTTCAAAACTATCCAATGAAATCGTAGTATTTGACCAGTGGATAGTTATAACAGTGAATAGATTTGAGTAGCGCTTGACCAGTACACACTCGGCCATCAGTAGAACATGACCCATACACACTAGGTCATTAGTAATACTCGACCAGTACACACTATGCCACTAATAACACTTGACCAGTACACCATAGACCATCAGTAACACTTGACCAGTACGCAATAGTTATACTTGACCAGCATATATATAATTCTCTTCATGGCTCAAGAGTTTGGACACTAAGTAATGGAAAGATCACTCTTTTATTTCTGCATGTTGGATGGACTAGAGTTACCCAACGTAATTTTAGAGGCAAAAAAAAAAAAAGAAGGGGGGGGGGAGAACAAGTAGTATTCACCCGTCACTAAATAGCAGGGCCGGACTTAGCCATTGTGGGGCCCAATGCGAAACGGATTTCGGGGGGCCACGTTTGGGTAGGGATACGGATAATTAGTGAAAATTAAGAGTTTGTATTAGAAAATAAATTCTTCTTTGCATTTTATTCATTCTTTACTACGTACAGAATTAGTTTACTAGCCTTGCTTGTACTTTTATAAAACTAAAAAAGTTAAACATGGATGTCACTATAATAGTGGAGACAGCTCAATTCGTTTAAAAAAATGGCTTGCACTGATTATGGATTTCGGGTGTAGTTGTTGTTTGTTTTTTTTATTTCAGTCTAGAAAATATTTGGCATCAAGCTTAATATAAAATGAATTCTAACACTAGTCTATTAAACATTTTAAAAGATATTGACGCTTGCAGCTTTTGTTTCTATAAAATAAATATAGTTTTTCAAGACAATTTTCTTAACACCAAACACCCATCTTTATAAAGCAGATCAATTTGTTTGAAAGTTAGTATAGAAAGATAAACATATGCTAGGACAAATTTGTACAAATACTCCTTCTTCCCTAGTGCTATTAGAGCATGGAATGGGTTGCCTGAGCTAGCCAGGAAAACCAGTGACTTGGCAGAATTTAAGTCATTGGTTAATATGCATGACTAAATGCATGACGCGTAGGACGTAATCATCTTCTTTTTTGAAGTAACGTCTGTATTATATAAGATAAGATAAACATGTCAACACTGAGCGATCACGCGACAGCACGACCTAGTGATTTTGTTTTTACATTGGACGTTTTCATGCATGGCGTAAAAGCTTAAAATTGAAAGTTTTTTTTTTTTTTTTTTTTTTTTTTTTGTTTTTGGGTGTATGTGGTGGTGGGGGGGGGGGGGGGTATTTGCTGTACGAAAGGAACTGTTGATTAAACTAAATTTTTTTTATATTCAGATACTTTGTGTGTACACGTTAACACGTTAGTTGGCAACTGTGATGTCAGCGTCCTTGACATTGCATCGTTTATCGTAAAAATCTGAAACTAGAAACTAAAAGATAGATTTGAATCATGAAAGCTACAACAAAAACGCACGTCTAAAAGTGGGACTTCCTATGATGCCGGAAATCGAAGCATCTGCCTGGAGCCTTGCGCCTTAGAGTAAACGTTAAGGGCCCCCATGCTGTTTACGGTCGTCGAGTCCCAAAGCTTTGATTAATATGGTAACTAGGATCCAGATCAAGGGACATAATTGCATCGTTTTTTTTTAATAAAGAGCCTTAGCTCCCTTGGCATTTTATCTGCAACTATTCAGAAATCACTCCAGTGTTTCAAAGCCGTACTAATATAGTCAAGATTGTGTTCAGACTCAAGCTTATTTTGCAAAGACAAATATAATGCGGTAGATTGTAATAAAAAGTAATGAGTTATTTTTTTTTAAAATGTCTTGTATTAGGTTGTTCTTATTTCCATGCTAAATCTGAATGTATTTATCACCTGTGTATGCCTATTTGGAATGCGTTACGTTTTAGATGGGCGCAAGCGCTCGAGATCAGATTCTAGAGGTAATAATCAGTGTAGTTAGTGGCGAATGTTACAAATAAATAAATGGTACTATGTATAGAGCGTGTCGTGTATATAAAAAAAACTGAGATGCGCGTGTAGAAACATTTTTTTCCCCTCAGGTATTGAATATTAAATAAAAGAGACATAAACTCACAGAAATATAGGACTAAATTACTTCAATGAATTTGGTTTACATTTTCTTGATCTCTGGCACAAGATTTGGTAAGGCGTAATGTAGCATCGAACTTATCCATCAATCTGGATTGAATTGGTTTAAAATTATAGAGTTTTGATATCCATGGCTTCATTCATACCATTTTTTTTTTGGTTGACTAATGCAGACTGGTGGTAACATCTGGGCACTCTAATGCCTTTCATCTTTTCTGTTATTATTCAAGCACCATCAATATTTTACAACTTCTCTTTTGATTTATAATGTCATCATTACTAAAGTTTAACAGCCCAGATCAAAAAGTATGCACGACTCTTCTTTGGTATGTTATACAGTTACAGTATATAGTATAGTATAGTATATGGCTCCTTCTTTCTCGGAAGACAATGGATGCGCCCAGAAGAGTCACTGGCTTTGGTATGCAATACAGTAAGTCATGACATTTTAGAGTTCCTCTTTTAGTAAAGTTCCTCTTTTAGTAAAGTTCCTCTTTTAGTAAAGTTCATTGGCTGCTTGTTATGGAGTGTGTGTGTGTGTGTGTGTTTCTATAGTGACGGTGGGAAAAAAATAGCGACTAGTTGTGAATGATGCAAGATAGGTGACATTGTCGTCATTGGTCTTAGTAAGAACTGAAGACTCCGGATTGTATGACTGTACAGTTGTGTTATGTAATGTAGTGAGCCAGATTTTGTTAAAAAAATATTGTCACTAAAACCTAGTACACTCATCAACCTGATTTTGTCTATATTTTAATAAAAGTTATATTTAGTATTGTTCACAGGGAAGTTATTCCAGTTAGTTGAAGTTTTATAAATTGAAACGTACTATGCCTGCAGGCTACAGCGGTTTAGTTGTATACCAGCAGTTTGGTGCTACAAGTCAACGGCCGTCAACACCATTGCAAAGTCCAAGGGGATGAATACATTATTTCCCTATATCTTTTCAATATCTTATCTTATATAAGACAGACGTTACTTCAAAAAAGAAGATGATTACGTCATACGCGTCATGCATTTAGTCATGCATATTAACCAATGACTTAAATTCTGCCAAGTCACTGGTTTTCTGGTTAGCTCAGGCAACCCATGCCATGCTCTAATAGCACTAGGGAAGAAGGAGTTTTTGTACTTATTTGTCCTAGCATATGGGACGAGGAATGTGCCTTTATCTTTGTGATTTTCAGAGTATTTTATTAAATTGTATTTGAAGATTATGGCTCAGTGTATTATGTATAATTGCTACTTTACTTTTGAGTCTTCTGTCCTGAAGGCTTTCTAAATTTAGTGATTTTACTAAAGGTGTTACTCTAGTCAAATGGGATCTTCGTTTGTTATGAATCTCACTGCTCTATTTTGTGTCTGTTCCAGTTTCTTAATGTTTTCTTGAGTTGAGGGGATCCCAAACGGAGGATGCATATTCTATTATTGATTGTAATTGTATTGAATCTATTTTAGTAGCATGTTCGTTATTGAACGCGTGACATCAAAACTTAGACATTGTAGCCGGCGGAACTGGTATCACTGTTACACCAGTAAGCTTCGGGCTGGAGGGGCACGGTAGCCTTGGTTGACTACCCACATGGGGGAAGGACAACTCTGAATCTCAACCTTTCCTGCCTTGCGGCTATACCCAAACTTGGGTAAGGATTCGGAAGGCTACTATGGGGGAAAGATCTGGAGCTTCTGAGCCTTAGGCAGCTTGCGACTCACAGTGCCACGACTTGGCTGAACCTTGACGCTAGTGATCCTTAACTGTATCGGATGTTTGCCGTCTGTGTGAACAATTCAGCTGAGTGGGTTTAAAAAAAAAAGAGGGGAGGGGAACTCCTGTGAAGACAACATCGTACTAACTATAATTAATACTCAAGCTTTCGTCTCGTTTATCTATGATATCTCGTTTATCTACGAGATTTCGTTTATCTACGAGATTATCTTGAGTGAATTTGCATTGGGTCCTTAACATTGAACAAGTGCGTAAAATATGATATATGTACACGAAACCTGTAACGGAAAAAAAAAAAGTCTTGAATACCCAACTGGCGGGGATTAATCGACTACTAAATAAAATAAAACGTTAGGGCGGATCTGGAGAGGGAGGGGGGGGGGGGGCGGGGAACCTAAAAACGCGACGTAAACAAAAAATGATCACATTTAGAGATTCAAATAATGTAGGCCTAAGATCAACACCAATCAAATATTATTTATCGTTCTGGGTGTACTGAAAAAAAAATTAAATACTCCATGTGTAGGCTACATGATAATGATTCTAAGTTTTAGAGGAACACTTATTCAAAACCCATATAACACTGTTCCGGGAATACAGTTTGGGAACCCCCGGGACTTTCATCATTTTACAATAACAATCCTAGTATAAAATAGTGAAATAGAAATTGTCCTAGGCTATGTAAAATAAAGAAACATTGTTGAGAAGCAATTCTTGACTATAGGTTATATCCGACTACATTATTTGATAGCCACAATCCCAGTCTACACAATAGTAAAGAAATTGATCTAGTATACAGCACATTTTAGTCGTGATTCTAGACTAGTCTTCTTTTTCTATGGTAGATTTGTAAAAACCAAGTTCTTCCAATTAGTCTAGTCAAAAAAAAAAAATTTCAAAAACCTATCGATAGTGGAGTGTGCACCTCGGTGATGAACTGTCCGTTGTCTTAACCCCCGGCAGGGTCCACTAATTGTTGACATCATAAAGAGGATACCCCCGGGGGTATGGCTTACCTTGATGGAAGCAATTACGTCTGGAATCTGATAATGACCCGAGTGGCTCGGGTTACTTTAAGTCTTGTAGTTGATTGGCTGGAGGCTATCCTCTGTCTGGGCAGAGCTATAGTATCAGTAGAAATACTAAACAAACTAAGTATCCATAAATTGCTCTTTGTCTGGGCTTTCTTCTCTTTCACTAAGACCAAGACTTCCAACTAAAATTGTCCATTTGTTTACTAGAAACAAACTAGTCT
Source organism: Biomphalaria glabrata (assembly GCF_947242115.1). Lineage (NCBI taxonomy): Eukaryota > Metazoa > Mollusca > Gastropoda > Planorbidae > Biomphalaria > Biomphalaria glabrata. The sequence continues at coordinate 46,786,310 of NC_074719.1, forward strand.
AAACAAGTTACTTTTGGTCTGAGGTCTAGTCTTTTGCCTTTTATAAAAATTATCATCGGTCTTATAAAATAAACAACAACAGACGAACGGACGGACATTTTGCACAAACTTAATAGCGGCTTTTCCCCTTAAGGAGGCCGCTGAAAAAGTAACAATATAATTATAGACACTATTCATTAGGACACTGTTTTCATAATTCATACCGCGGTGAAGATACAATTTTATTCTCTTATGCCTTTGTAATAGCAATCATCAAATGAATGTACTACCAACTGCACTGCAAAATTCATTAATTTGACCGCATTATGCTATACTCTTGCTTGAGTAATGTTGGTTATATTGTTTGTTTTATCGAAAGTTGACCGTTGTACATCTTTATAAGCATATATTTATTTAGAGTTGGCAGTTTATTAAACGAACTTAAAGGGAAACTCCGATGGTTTTTCAAATTTGAGTTTTTGACAAATTTAAATTCTAAGTAAAAAGTTGTAATGGTAAACATTTTACCATTGTTTATTTAAATGCTTAGAAACATTTATATTTAATAAATTAGACAGTAAATTCTTGACATCTCCAAAATAACGGGGTTCTTTGATATTTTGTTATTAGGTTAGGCATATGTCACTTCCCTCAACAATACTGAAAGAGAAACTAGATTTGACCAATCGTATCGCTTCATTCTTACAGTAGCTGTTAGGCTGTTAGGCTTAGTGACGGCCTAGTCCAGAACTATGGTACAGTTATATATAGATAGATAGATTTAAAAGCATTAGGACAACCAACTCGAGAAAAAAGTAACATTTTCTTCTAAGCCCCACCCTGTCCCAAGAAGTAAAAAGATTGCAGGTCTGACTGATTCGAACAAACTGGTCAGTGTCAGGCTAGTCTAGACTACGTGTAGTCAGTCATGACAAGACAACCAAGCGATAGTGTTTGTTGTGTGTTGAGAAGTCAGGCGAGAAAATACACTCTGCCGTAGTTAGTCAAGCGTGTAGATCTACTTTTAATACGCATTTTTTTCTTTGCTTACAAGATTTCGATCTAACTGCATAGACGAAGATATATTTCTGTTACGATAATGTAAACGTTACTGTAATGGTTTTCAGTTATACAGTACGCCAATAGGATTAAATTAATAGGCATATGTGACGTCACATAGAAACCCGGTGAAAGTCTGACCGTTTTGGATGCGCAGGAAAATTACGTCAGAAAAATATCAGTTACTAAGTTATTATTGCAAATAAAAACAAAATAATAATATATTCAATATCTGTAAATCAAAACACATATTATATCAAAAAATTGTCAAAACCATCGGAGTTTCCCCTAGCTACTACTGAATACGTTGCCTTGGTCTCTCCCTTTCAACCAAGATTACGATTAAAATAACAACTAGTTTTCTCTTTAAAGTACTTTTAAAGTTTGCACAAACCTAATAGCAACTTTTCCCCTTAAGGGGGCCGCTAAAAAAAGTAAAAAATATTATCATAGATTCTAGTCTTAGGACACTGTTTTCGTAACTCATACTGTGATATATATATTAACTTATATATATTAACTTATATATATTAACTGAGTATCAATGAAAGGACTCCACTTTTACCAAAATTTATGACTATGTGGGGGGTGTGGCTGAGAGGCTCAAGCAGCTTGACCTTGGCTACCTAAAAGTAAAAAAAAAAATTATATTTAAAAAAAAAAAAATGAAGGTAGACACTTTTCTGAAGATTTTAATCGAAGAGGGCAAAAATAAAAATATATAATTATAAATACATTCTTTTTTTTTGTGTAACAATGTTAGTAACACACATATTTCATAGATATGTGGTGCCTAAGTGTATAATAGATACTCATACCAGTATTTTTATCCACACCCCTCCCTGCCGAAAAAGTAATTAGGCTGCGAGACCAACTGGTTAACAACCTGGTCAGATACACGTAGGCTGCACATTTAGACCATTCTGACGTCACATAGAAACCCGTTAAAGGGAAACTCTGATGGTTTTGCCATTTTTTTTTTATATAATATGTGTTTTGATATATAGAAAATGAATATATTATTCTTTTTATTTTATTTTCAGTAATAACTTGATAATTGTGTTTTTTTTCTGACGTAATGTTTCTGCACATCCAAAGCGGTCAGATTTTCACCGAATTTCTATGTGACGAGGGGGCGTAATGGCTGAGTGGCTTGGCCTCCGAACCTGGGGTCCTGGATTCGAATCTCGGTGAAGACTGGGATTTTTAACTTTGGGAATTTTAGGGCGCCCCTAAGTCCACCCAACTTTAATGGGTACATGACTCTAGTTGGGGAAAGCAAAGTCAGTCAGTCGTTGTGCTGCTCGTTAACCGTTGGCCAAAGAAACAGATGACCTTAACATCGGCCCTATAGATCGCAAGGTCTGAAAGGGAAACCGTACTTTTTTTTTTTTCAATGTGACACAAACCTATTAATTTTATCTATTGACTTATTGTATAACGGAAACCATACAGTAAAGTTTACATTTTCGTAAAAGAAATATATCTACGTCTATTCGGTTAGATCTTGTAAGCAAAGAAAAAATTAGGTGGTTAAGAGTAGATTTACATGCTTGACTAACCACGGCAGTGTGTATTTTCTCGCCTGACCACTCAACACACAGGCACCATCGCTCGGTTGTCTTGTCATGACCGACCACACGTAGCCAACGCTAGCCTTACACTGACCATTTTTTTAGAAACAGACACACGATCCATTTATTTTTTGAGAGGGCTTTAGATGAAATTGATTCTTGTTCCCCTCAAGTTGGTTATCCGAATGCTTTTATATATAAATATATCGACTAGACCAGTGGTCGCCAAACTCGTCTTATCTTATCTTATATAATACAGACGATGGCTGCCTGGTCGTGCGGTTTGCGCGCTGGACTGTCGTTCGGATTTATCGACGATCGAGGGTTCAAACCCTGCTCGCTCCCATCCCCCGTCGTCCTGCGGGAGGTTTGGACTAGGAAGTAAACTATCTTCAACTCTGAATGAACATCCGAAACATGTAAAACATTTTACATTTTACTTCAAAAAAAAAGAAGATGATTACGTCCTACGCGTCATGCATTTAGTCATGCATATTAACCAATGACTTACATTTTGCCTAGTCACTGGTTTTCCTGGCTAGCTCAGGCAACCCATTCCATGCTCTAAAAGCACTAGGGAAGAAGGAGCATTTGTACAAATTTGTCCTAGCATATGGGACGAGGAATGTGCCTTTATCTTTGTGTCTTTCTGAGTATTTTATTAAATTTTGTTTCTGTATTTGAAGATTATGGTTCAGTGTTTTATGTATAGTTGCTACTTTACTTTTGAGTCTTCTGCCCTGAAAGCTTTCTAAATTTAGTGATTTTACTAAAGGTGTTACTCTAGTCAAATGCGAGTAGATCGTCAGCCGAAAGAGCCAAATTTAATTAATTACACAATTGAAGTGGATTCAAAAAAGCCTTTTTTCTAAACGTTAGTAGATACATTTATTAATGGACATAGCAAGCATTAAAAGAACAATGTCGAGTTTTTGTTTGCTAAATATGTTTCAGTTTATAAGGCATCTCCAACTACTCTACTTGTTAAACACTGACATTGTTTTTTCCTTGAAAAGTAAGCGGAAGTTTAAGTTTGTTGTTAGTGCTCATCGTTTGAGGCATGATTGCAAGCTCTCGTCAGTAATTCGACATAAGTTCAGGGTTGATTGTAAAATATGTAGACCCAAATAAGAAAAGAACAGCAAGTGCTAGTTTCTTCAGTTCATCCTACGAGTCAGGGAACACTAGATCTAGTGTTAAAAACCCAGATTTCTTTCCTCTCCAGATCTTCCAGAACGATTATTCTGTAAACTTCATTCAAATGTGTTGTTGTTGTTTTTTTTTTAAGTAGTGTGTACAGTGAAATGTTTTAAAACGTGTCATCTTGATAACTAACTTTTTTTTATGCAACAGAAGAGCTTCATATCTACCTGAATAAGAAATTCTTTTAATTAGCGAAGGCAAAGAGCCTTAGCTACAATGGAGTTGACAATCGTAATCACCAATTCCATTACTTTACAAATCTCTTGAGGATATGTGCTTCCTGAAGTACTATACACTGGGATGTATCACGTGATTATTTTCAAATAAGAGTCAATCCCATTTCTTGCACATGTCTGACTTTTCGCCATAGACATAAAAAGTATAGACTGGCCGAAGGAAGTAACTTCATGTAACTGGGAAACATGTATATCTATTGTATTCGGATTTCCGAACTATGAAAAATTGCATTATCTTCATTCTTAGAGATTAAACAAAACTACACTGCCTCCTTATTTACAATATATATAGGTGTGTGGCTGAAATAGATATGACTACTTAACTTTTATACTGCTCATAAATGCTGTATAATAAAGTACACAAAATTGCAAGTCACAAATTTTCGTTTCATAAAACTCTTTAATCGGCCAGTCTATATTTATTTATGTCTATGGTTTTCGCCTTATCTGTTGAAATCGAGGCAACACTTGCAATAGAAATAAATGTTGTCAAAACATTTGCGCTATGAACTGTACGCATTGATCCTATGAGCTCAATCAGCTCAATAATCTCAAAAGTTCCTATAGGAGCCTTTAGTAGTGTAACGGATGTATGTGTGAGTTGTGCTTGGTGTATTTCTACTGTACCTTGATGACAATCCTAGATGCTTGGGTATCTTGTAGAGTGTATTACAGATGCGAGCTCGATGACTAAGACGCTGCGAGACTATATGAATATAACGAACAGGGTCAATGCACAGTAACTAAGTTCACTCGAGATGAAAATAGAATAACAACATTCATACAGAATGGGCCACAGTCGAGTCAGTCACTAAAACGATGTTATGCCGTCAAGAGCCTAGCAGTAACTGTCCTAAAAGTCTAGAATCTCTAACTCAGCGGTTCTCAACCTTTTATGCTCGGCGACCCCTTTTACAATCCCCCACTCTGCCGCGACCCCCCTCCCCGCACACACACATACATCAATAGATGAGTAGTCAATAACAATCCATATTTTCCATCGTCTTAGGCGACCCCTGGCTAATCGTCAATCGACCCCCAAGGAGGTCGCGACCCTCAGGTTGAGAACCCCTGCTCTAACCCAATTCCTATGTCGTCACTAGAAAATGTCGCGTTCAAAGTAACTACACTTGCGTTCCTAAACTAAACTAAATGTCTAACAGTGAAGATAAAAACTCATCCAAACGTAGCATGCAACTCTAACGCGCCGCCGTGGCCCCGGCTGACCAACTGACCGAGTAATTGTAAAACGTATTTTTTTTATGACCAATATTGCTTCGTTTGTCAAAATGATTGGCCGCTAAGCGCAGCATTTGAAGGGAAACGAAATGATGATAGATACTGATCGACAATGTGGCTTTAAGGAAAATATAACCTTTTCTGTAGGCTTTTGTTTTTAACAAGGCAGGTTAATTAATAATAGGCCTATTCCGTACCTGCACTAAACATTTCGCGGAAGAGCCGAATCCAAACAGTCAAAGAGCCGTATGCCGCTCGAGGGCCGCAGTTTGCGACCACTGGACTAGGCTGTCGCTAGCTTAACAGCTACCATAAGAATGAAGCGATACGATTGGTTAAATCTAGATTTGCTTTCGATACTGTTGAGGGAGGAGACATATTCCTAACCTAAAAATAACATTTCAAAGAGCCCAGTTGTTTTTTAAGATATCAAGAGTTTACTGTCTAATTAATTCAATATAAATGTTTCTAAGCAATTAAATACAAACTGATAAAATATTTACTATTGCAACTTTTACGCAGAATTTAAATAAGTAAAAAATCACATAAATATATGTCTATGTCTATAACTCAAATTTGTAAAAACCAAAACATTTCCCTAAACATCTGACTGTTTTGGATGCGCAGTAACATTACGTCAGAAAAAACATTAAGTTATTATTGAACATAAAATTAAAAGAATTAAATATTACTTATATGTAATTTAAAATACATTGGCTAATATTATATTAAAAAAAAATTGTCAAAGCCATCGGAGCTTCCCTTATTAAAGTTACGGTCAACGGTGAGAAGCCTACAGCGCCCCCCACCCAGCCCCAGCCTAAGCCGGGTTAAAAGTTAAAATAAAAAAAAAAAAGGGAGGGAGGGTAGAAACGAAATTTTATTATTGGTAGGTAGTGATGGGAACTAAACTAATTTTTTTTAGTTAAACTAAAACTAAGTTTGAACTAAAAAAAGGTAATTAAACTTTTAGTTAATCACAAATTGAAAAAATTAGTTAAACTAAACTAAGAAATTTTAGTTAAACTTTTACAAACTATTTTGACCTTTTTTAAGGACGAAACAGCCATACATGAAAAATATAAAGCACAACCAATCTCTTTAGCTAAATGGGTTGTCTGAGCTAGCCAGGAAAACCAGTGACTTGGCAGAATTTAAGTCATTGGTTAATATGCATGACTAAATGCATGACGCGTAGGACGTAATCATCTTCTTTTTTGAAGTAACGTCTGTATTATATAAGATAAGATAAGAAGATGTAATAAACATTTATTTGTGCACATGAAACAAGATTTAAATGTCTTTATGGGATAGATGTAGATCTTAATAGAATCACTAGAATTAGAATACTATTATAGAAAGAAATTAGAAGTAATTGTCCAAGTTCTAATATAAGTTACCTTTAGAAGTAATGATAAAACTGCACTCTAACTAACTCGACCTAGATTCTAGAATATTCTGGATCTAGATCTAATATCTTCTGCAAACGAAATGATCAGAAACATAATCTGGATCTAGAATTAAATCTAGCTACTAGACCTAGATCAAATAATTAATATTTTAATCAAAAAATAATCTAAGAAATACTAGTTAGGCCTACTACTACTACTACTACTACTATATTAGTAGCATATTAGTTGAAACATTGTTATTTTCATAAACTTCAGCTATTTTTTAACGTTATATATTTCATATTCCGGTTATTGTGTTGGATACATGATGTATTATTATGTTATTAAAAGTTCTATCATTTTTTAAGAAATTCACAAAATGTTACATTAAAGTTTCAAAAATGCGTTGACGAAACAGATCTAGATCTATTTTATTACTTAGAAACCAAATTTAACAATGAAAGGGCGGGGTAAGACACATTTGACCTGTGTAACTGTAAGAGTAGATCTAGATTTATCCTTGACTATCAGATGTGTTATTTGTTCGCTAAACAACTGAAGCCTATTACGCACAAGGAAAACTCATGGCAGTCTTTTTATCTCTTATAACAACTAGTCGACATATCGACTACACACTAGCCCTAGAGCTATCTGACCAATACACACTGGTCTGCTGTCCAACTTTTAGTGTTCTACTCAAGTTCAAGTTTGTTTACTTTTGGGCAGAGAGGAAAAAGGGGGGGGGGGGGATGAAAGTGTTACTTTTTTTTTCTAGGACTGGTTACCCGAACGCTAAGAACTGTAAGTGTAGTCATTCATTGTAGATCAAGAAATCTTGATCTCAGTATGGCAGATTATAGGCCAACGCTTCGGTACCTTCTATCAAAGGTTTAACTATTTGTTTTAGTTGAAACTATTAAAAAATGTATCTCTAGATTCTCCTGTTATTAACAAATTATAGTTTAGCGCTAATGAGTAAATTGAAACCACTAAATATTGACTTAAAACGCTTCAGATTCCCACTACAAACTAACTAAAACTAAGCACGGTGCGCGTTGTATACACACAACCACGTGACTAGGGAGGAATACGAATAGTAGAATCTCTAACTAATAGTTCTAGTCTAGTCTAATAAAGTAAAGTAATATAGATTTCAATTAATAGATCTATATTATTGACTTATAATTTTAAATTTACATCTATATCTAAGACTAGGCTAAGAGTTAGACTCTACTTAAGACTAAGACTAAAATAATTAAATATAGACTATTATGCCTAGTAGATAGATCTAATAGTAGTAATAGACTAATTCTAATACTAATAGACTAGACGTCACTAGACTCTAGATCTATCTACTAGTAAAAAGTTTTAAAATAAAATAGAGTCGACATTTCTTTTAGATCTATAGTAAAGCAAAATTCTTTGTCTGCAGCTATACAGGAACACACTGGTGTTTAAAAAAAAAGCAACAAAATGTAGATCAATAGAAGCAAGGAATTATCAGGGTTTATCAAGCAGCGAAACTTGCTAGAAATATAATGAACACGTTTATTTTTCTCGCCTTTCAAATACATTGGGGAATAGCGACCATTATAGGGTAAAGGTCAAAAGGCTTTCTAGTGAGCTGTGCACCCTCTAGTTATTTCTCCTCTATATTATTTATTACATATATTCTCCAAATTAGATAGATCTAAATATTTATTGGTATGTCTGTTAAAAAAGTTTGTAAAATTTGTAATTAAACTTTTTAGTTTGTAACTAAAAAAAATTAATTAAACTAGGATTTTAACTAAACTTTTTTTTTTAAATTAAACTTTGGCCTTAACTAATTTTTTTTAGTTAAACTAAAAGTCAGCAACTTTTTAGTTAACTTTTGCCCATCACTATTGGTAGGGGGGAGAAGGCGTCAATGGTACTGAAACCTTGGTTAGGCCAATAATAGAATATGCATCCTCCGTTTGGGACCCCTCAACTCAAGAAAACATTAAGAAACTGGAACAGACACAAAATAGAGCAGTGAGATTCATAACAAACAAATATTCACATTTGACTAGAGTAACACCTTTAGTGAAATCACTAAATTTAGAAAGCCTTCGGGGCAGAAGGCTCAAAAAGTAAAGTAGCAATCATACATAAAACACTGAACCATAATCTTCAAATACAAAAACAAAATTTAATAAAATACTCTGAAAGACACAAAGATAAAGGCACATTCCTTTTCCCATATGCAAGGACAAATTTGTACAAATACTCCTTCTTCCCTAGTGCTATTAGAGCATGGAATGGGTTGCCTGAGCTAGCCAGGAAAACCAGTGACTTGGCAGAATTTAAGTCATTGGTTAATATGCATGACTAAATGCATGACGCGTAGGACGTAATCATCTTCTTTTTTGAAGTAACGTCTGTACTATATAAGAAGATAAGAAGAAACACTAATGTCCAGTGATGTTGATGAAACCAGATCTATTCAGATATATTCTCACTCAATATGTTTTCCCTCGCGCGATTCCACACGTTTCACTAGATCTAGATCTAGAAAGCAGACTTCAGTAGAGTATTATAATTTAAAAGAAAAACGTCAGAGAAGAAAAGCAAGGCCAACGACACTAGCTCCAGCTGAAATAACCTGCCCAGTGTGCAGCCGAACATTCCGGGCTCACATAGGTCTCACCAGCCACATGAGGAGGCACAAAACCCCAATCATGGGCCAATGCAAAGCCATTAAGCCCCCTGGAAGACTAAAGTGATCACCATCGAACCACGATAGACGAGCTAGATTATCTATAGGCCCTATAATGATTCTAAATCTAGAATCTTGGTTGAATAGGAAATAACTGGATAGATTTTAAATGTAAATTTAGATCTAGATAATAACAAATAAATATGTCTAGATAATAGATTTAGATCTCTGTCTGTTGTTTATAATAATAATAATAATAAAAAAAAATAATAATAATAATAATAATAATAATAATAATAATAATAATAATTCACCAATGAGTCGAGTGTTTACTGAGGGTAATTCACAACCTCATGACCAAACACAAGATTCTATTAAGATCTACATCTATCCCATAAAGACATTTAAATCTTGTTTCATGTGCACAAATAAAACTACGATGAATTTTGTTTCTCTTTAGCGAAACTCGACCCTGGCAGCGCCAGAGAATGACTACTCGTTCATTTCTAACATAATAATAATAATAATAAAAATAATAATAATTCACCAATGAGTCGAGTGTTTACTGAGGGTAATTCACAACCTCATGACCAAACACAAGAGGTCGGTCTACTTCCTGACTCGCACCCCCACACAATTGAGAGGTGCTGTTGGTGGTAGAACAAGAGGAGCCAAAAGGATCAAATGGACGAGAGAAATGAATATAGACATTATCAAATCGTTCTTCCGTGTAAACAATTGTGATGATAAACCTCTCCCAGGTTACAGGCAAAAACTCTCCCTGGCTTTGTTGCCTGTCAGAGGGCGGTACTGCTGCAGACCTGCCACATCACCAGAAAATTCCTCAGTGGAAACTGTTAAAGGGACTACGATGAATTTTGTTTCTCTTTAGCGAAACTCGACCCTGGCAGCGCCAGAGAATGACTACCCGTTCATTTCTAACATAATAATAATAATAATCTTTATTGTCCTTACGGAAATTTGTCTTACAATTTGTGCATTACACCAAACAAAAAACATTTTAACTATAAGAAACCAAAGTGTACATTCACACCAGACTCACTCATAATTTACATGTGACAAAGTTTATATCAGACTGTTCTTATTAAATGATTTGATTGCCAGGGGAACAAAAGAGTGTTTGTGTCTGTTTGTCTTTGCTATCGGTGTCTTGTATCTCTTTTGTGATGGTAAAATCACAAAATCCTGACACAAAGGGTGATTCTTTATTTCGAGGATCTTGTTAGCTTTTTAATGGGGGCGCTGACATCGCCATTGTGGTTCATTTTGTACACCAATGATTTTCAATCCGATAGTCCTTTTTGCTCCTTCACAAAATTCGCCGATGATGCGGCTCTTCTTGCCCTGCTCTCAGAGAGCTCAGACGTAAATGAGTATTTCAAAGAAATAGAACACATTGAAAAATTCTGTAAAGATAATTTTTTATTATTAAATGTAAAAAAAACCCAAAGAAATGATAATCGATTTTCGTAGGGAAATGAAGGAAAATGATATTCTTTCTGTAGCTGGAGAGACTATTGAAATTGTGCAAATCTTTAAATACCTTGGTACTATCCTAGACAATAAACTAAATTTTACTGCAAATACTGATTATATCAGCAAAAAAGGGCAGCAAAGATTACGATTACTAAGAAAACTGTCCTCGTTTAATGTTAGCGAAAAGGCCTTGGCTATGTTTTATCACGCTCACATCTGCAGTATTTTAAGTTTCATTGTCACTGCCTTGTATGGCAATCTGAGCATTAAAAATAGAAATAAACTTTATAAAATCCTAAATGCTGCTGGTAAAATCATTGGCAAAAAAAATAATAAATTTAATAAATAAATTTGGACAGTTGTCTAGATCTAATCACAGATGTGTCTAGCTAGATAAACAGGGATTTAGATCTATTAAATACAAAAGTCTTTTTTCTCTTATATAGTATTCAATAAATACTTTAAAAAAAAAAGTTAGTACTTATACTTATAATTTGGATCACTTTGGTTTTGACCTACTTTTCTTATTTTTTTTAGTTTGACTGTTATTAGAGTAGACCAGTTACTAGATCTAGATCTAGTAGACCTATTAGATTTACATAACCTTTGATGTGTCCACTAAAAATGTACTATGCTTGCATTTAGTCTAGATAAGTTTTAAATGTAAATAACATTTAAGAGTGTAGCCACTATTTAAATAGTTTGAAAGGTTATGTAATTATTATCGAAATGTGTCTGGTGCGTGAAAAAATGTAGCTTTATTATTCAGAATCTACTACAATATTTTCATCTTTGAATATAACGGGGCTGTAGCTCAAGTGGTAGAGCGCTCGCTTAGCATGTGAGAGGTACAGGGATCGATACCCTGCTGCTCCATAACTTTTTTTTTCTAATTTTATTCTGTAAATTTTTATTTTAAAATCTTATAATATAGGTCTACAGTCTTTTATTTTATAATTTACATTTTTTTTCTTCTTTTATATTTCACATGCTTTTATTTTATAATTTACATTTTTTTTTTTTTTTTTATAATCTACATTCCTATCTTTTTAAATAAATGTAAAATTTAATTGTCAGATGTCACACCAACAAGGCAAAATATAAACAGAAAACAAGATTACAAAGAGAGTTTGTGTTACACAAACTCAGAGGCGGCCCCCGTCGAAGTCGGATCCCTGTCGGATCTGCATATTCGCAAATAATATTCAAGAGGTTATTTAATTTTGATGTAAAATGTTTTACACGTTTCGGATGTTCCTTCAGAGTTGAAGATAATTACTTCCTAGTCCAAACCTCCCGCAGGACGACGGGGGATGGGAGCGGGCAGGGTTTGAACCCTGGGCCATCCATAAATCTGAACGACAGTCCAGCGCGCAAACCGCACGACCAGGCAGCCATCCGATGGTCAAAAGTAATAATGTTTCAAAGATTCATTTGCCGTAAATTTAAATCTAAATTTAATAAAAAAAATAGTAGATTAGTTTTAGTATATTAAAACATTACAATATTGATCAAAACGTTTGGAAATGAAAATCTACACTTTTTTTTTACACTTTAAGTTTAGAAATTGAAATTCTACATCTTAATCTAGTCTATTTTAGTCTAAACTAGATCTAGAAATTCTAGATCTAGACTCTAAAATAATTTTAATTAGAATATAAATCCAGATCTAGATATACTGTAATAAAAATCTAGATCTAGTTTAAAAAATCTAGATTAGATCTAAATCAAGATATCATTCCTTTTTTAAACGCGAGTCACATAACGAGGCTTAATAAACATTACTATACCGAGTTCTTTTTTCATTTCATTTGAAGAATTAATTCCATATAACGTCAGAGGGAGAAAAAAACACTACGTCACACGGCCTAGCTAGACTAAAAATCGCCTTCATCTATAAGAGGCATTTATCGAGTGTTCATAGACTTTGGTGCACCGAGTGCGTTCTTAAGCATTTCATTTAAAGAATTCATTCCATATGACGTCAAAGGAAAAAAACACTACGTCACACGGCCCAGCTAGAATAAAAATCGCCTTCATCATTACGAGCCTTTTATCGAGTGTTCATAGACATTGGTGCACCGAGTGCGTTCTTTTAGCATTTCATTTAAAGAATTCATTCCATATGACGTCAAAGGAAAAAAAAACACTACGTCACAAGGCCTAGCTAGACTAAAAATCACCTTTATCAACACGAGCCATTTCTCGAGTGTTCATAGACATTGGTGCACCGAATGCGTTCTTTTAGCATTTCATTTAAAGAATTCATTCCATGTGACGTCAAAGGAAAAAAACAACACTACGTCACACGGCTTAGTTAGACTAAAATATGTTTTCATTAATACAAGCAATTTTTTCGAGGGTTAATAGACATTGGTGCACCGAGTGCGTTCTTTTAACATTACATTTAAAGAGTCCATTCATATGACGTCAAAGAAAAAAAATTCCATTACCTCACAATAGGCTAGTACCGGTACCATAAAAAAAAATGTCTTTATTTACACGAGATATTTAACGAGGGTTCATAGACATTGGTGCACTGAGTTCTAATAGATATTATTTAAAAAGGATCAAAGCCACATTGTTTTTGCGTTTTGTCTGTCAGTCGGTCTGTCCGTTATCTTGATATAAAAAAAAAACAACTAAAAGTTATTAAAAATTGATTAATCGTTTTTTACATTTCAAAACATCGCAATAATTTTTAGGTATGAACACAATTGAAAAGTTTATATAATAGATTGTTCCGGATGTTTGTATAAATAGTAAAAGAAAAAGAGAATTTCAGATAAATGTAATACCGTTAATTAAATTTTTTGGATGGTCTCGTATAAAAATTAGATGTACTACAGCCACGTGGAGAGATTTTCATACCTTACTTTGGTGTTTGGATTCTGTTTTCCTTAAAAATCGGAACATAATATTAACGATAATTAGATTTTTTAATGTTTTAGGTAGAAAGTTAAATGTACTGTAAGAGAGTAGTGAGTTAAAATATTTTTCATAAAAATCCGTAAAAACATTATTTCGTAAATGAGAAGATTATTTGTTTATTAATTAGAAGAGGGAGTTCAAACAATTATTTGGCGTTAGTAGATTTTTAAATAAATTCGGAAATTTCTGGCGACGATTTGTAAGAAACAAAATCCGGAACTTTCTTTATCGATTACAAAACTTCTATGTTATGTTTTACAAGAAAATTAAATGTCTAAAAAGTAATTTTCAGTAATCAATTCTAGTAAATTACTTTTTTTAAAAGCCTTATGCGATTTCAAACAATCATTAGGCATAATTCATGTTTTATAAAACAATATCCGGAACATTTTTACAATTAATGAAATATAAGTCAGTATAGAGATTATGATTTAGCATTAATATGCTATTTACATAAAAAACAGAACAACATATTATTGATAATGTGTTTTTGCAACGTTTAAGCATGGAAATTGAATGTAATATAAGTTAGAAGAGCAAACAAACATTTGTTGGCGTTGATTAGTTTTGCACAAAAAAATCCGGAACAATCAATTTTAGATACTTAAAACTATTGAGATGTTATGGGAGGAACATTAAAGGGTAAATCAGATTTTCAATACCTTTTAGAGTTCTAGTTTTTTAAATCTAATCGTGACGGACAGACCGACCAACAGACAAAACGCACAAAAATAAGCTTCTTTTATTCGGATGGGGGCACTAAACAAAAAATAAATAAAATCTGATTTTTAAAAAAAGTTTAAGGAATTGGTTTAGCACCTGAACATGTTGCGACGTTACGCTACTGCACGAAAATCGCTGCATAAAATGTCCATTTAAAAAAATGTGCGTGATATTTACATACAAAGTGCATTACTAGCCTTTAAAAACAAACAGAAATGTTTTCTTTTAATTTTAGCAGCTAGTTGACCAGAAAAAACGTCTTTAACTATTATTTGTATTTGTTGTAAACATTTCCTGTACATTTTAAAAATATATTTGACTTAGTGATACTGAAAATACACAAAAATTGTCCATCTTTGTTAGCATATTGTAACATTGCCTCCCTTACATTTACGTAATTGTTTTAGAATTGGTGTATTTTTATGAAAAAATCGCTTGCATAATTAATTTTATAAATTAAACGGTTTGCTTTTAGAAAACCAAAAGTAGCCGTTGCACCTAAACTTTTCAAGCCGGATTTAATGATGAAATAATATTTTTCATATCTCTTCTAGTTTTCGAGATCTGAGTGTGACAGACGGACAGACGGACATTTTGCACAAACCTAATAGCGGCTTTTTCCCCTTACGGGGGCCGCTAAAAATACTAATTCAATACTGTACAAGTGATTTTTTTTTTCTTAGTGTGGGCATCGGCGTACCCAGGCTGGAGGCAGCCTGTCAGCGCCCCTCTCCTTACTTCATTGAATAGCTGTTTAACTAGGACACTTTTTTTTTCTTTGTCATTTGAACGTAACTTTTCTGCACTCGACTTTCAACTCATATATATATATAATACACACACACACACAAACAAACAAACACACTGTAGCATGCCAACAAGAAAACAGGCGGCTTTGAGGGGGGGGGGGGGGGGGCGAGCAGGGTCTAAGATATAGAACACAATTATCTGGTTTTATTTTGCACTAGCAGTACGCACCGGCTACGCCCGTGGAACTTATTCCCAGGCTTTTTATTGTTTATTTTGGCAGGGTGTGTTCCCAGGCTTCATAATATTGTTTACTATGACCGGAACACCCCCACATTTTAACGATCAACTGATTTACTTTTTTTAGCCCTTGAATTAGTGTATCTTATACAATGCAATTTCAAGTTCTCCCTCTCTGTTTTCTAAACACCTCCTTTCTTGCACTTTTTTTTTGTAAATATTTGAGTGAACAGGCCGCATTTTAGCAATCTGAATGCTCCCCCCGACACATACACGAACTCCCATTTTGGGGCATGTTAATTCTAGTAGCACTTTCACTTATCTTTCCCCCCCCCCCCCCCCTTTTACCACCGGACAAAAAGAAAAAGTTAGTCCTTCGTACAATCTATGGCTTTTTTTTTTCAGTTTCTCAATTCGAATATATATATATATTTCGACCGCTCTCCCCCCCCCCCCCCCCACTTTTTTTTGTTTTTAATTTTATCTGAATCTTAATGCACGCAATGTACGGTATTAGACACCGCAGACATTTCTTTATACCACCAGTTTCAGGTTTAGAGGAAAAAAAAATGCATTTTCCAAAGGCCCCTCTTTCTACATTTAATTCAGTATTTTTTTTCTCTTAATCAAAAGAAATATATTCATCTGGTTTTATATACTGTAGTCGTTTATTTGACCACTTTTGAATGTAGCGAAGTGACAATTGATCTAGATGTATCTGTTTAAGGCTATTAAGATTAGTATAGTTCCATGGTTCAATGAAGTCTAAGAAAGAATATGGCAGCACTGGCCGATACTGGGACTAGACATATGGCGCAAGTATCTCTGTGGTTGTTGTAAAATCAACTTCGTGTGACGTCTTACCGCGAAGCTGTTTTCTTTTTGTCATATAAAAGTCGTCGACATAACCGTGTACACCAGAAGCGGAGACGTTTTGAAATGTCTTCTTCCAAACTTTTTACGTCGATTTTGTCGCTGACGATACTCGCGGAAACAGTAGGCATACAAAAAAAAAACTTCTTATTATTATAAGATAAAATGACCGCCTTCAACTATATTAATTTTAAAACCAAGCATTTGTAATAATGCCATTTTAATTGGTTAATTTTAACTACTATGACTATACAACTTTTTTCCACTTCATAAAAAAATTTATCCGCTTCCCTAATATCTCCCTCCCCCTTTTTTTGTCCGAGCCTCGCGCCCCCCTCAACTCCATCTTTCGAGTAACTTGACGCGCCCCAGAGTTTGAGGAAAGCTGTTGTAGAGCAAGAAGATAGATCATCAAAGCAGAATGCTAAAGTATATCGGATGGCAGGCAGGATGGCTGCCTGGTCGTGCGGTTTGCGCGCTGGACTGTTGTTTGGATTTATCGATGGTCCCGCGGAAGGTTTGGACTAGGAAGTAAACTATCTTCAACTCTGAAGGAACATCCGCAACATGTAAAACATTTTACAAAACATTTTACAAACATCGCCCATGTCTTTAAAACACTGCAACATAATAGATTAGCACGACAGCATATATTTATAAGCCGTCAAAACAACACGAATCCTGCAATATATCTTTTTACAGTAGTTCAACGGTCTTGTTTTGTTCCAGTAGAGAGGACAAAAGATATATCTGACTCCCAAACGAAGACATTTTCGACCCTAACTGGGGACAAGGTCAGAGCAAAACATTAAAATATAATTTAAAAAAAAAAAGATGATCAGGTTTCGGCGGTCGTATGCTTGTCTTGTTACTCATTCAAGTCTCGTTTTGAGTTTCCTTTGTAAATAATCACAGACTGACCAATCAGACGGTTCCGATAGGATCACCTAGCTGGAAGTCACCAAGCAGAAGCGTGCGGGAGATGTCAATTAAAAATATGGATCCCCTTTCCCGAGATGCCACTTGTACGTCAGGGGAGTTTCCAACAAGAGCTTTGAAAAAGAAACATGGTCGAGTCGAGGGAGCGGGCACGTTCGCCGGGGGGGGGGGGGAAGAAAAAAAAATTAATGAAGTATTTTAATTCAAATGATTTAAGTTATCAGCAGGATGGAACCGTTCAGTTCACGTGCACTACTCTCTACGAGAATTTCCGATGTGTATTTAAAGGGGGGGGGGGGACACACATTTGATTCACTTTTTTGAAAATTGTGTTAGTTACGGGTGACTGGAAGTCTGGGGAAAGGGAAGGGTCAGGGGAGTGGAGGCGCGCGCCGCCCCACTAACAGAGACACACGTTAATATTAGCATTGAACAAGAGTGTTTGGGGGGACGGGGCAGAGGTGGGAGGTCTTTAGGAAGATGTTTAATTGAGGACTGATAGAGGCTGCAGAGACTTTTAATGGGCGAGAGGGATGGGGAGAACACGGGAGAGAATGTCAGAGGCGGACAGAATTAAAATATACAATTTGTTTTCAACCAAATAGAAAACATGAAAAGTTGCAATGATTTGCGAATAGATCTAGAAGTAGAAATGACACATTGGCACACCTTAACATATTTTAAACCACCTTTTGAGAATCACCAGACTGGGTGAAACGAGGTATCAAGAAGAATCAATTTTTCTTACTTTTTTTTTTCTTTTTCACTTATTTTCTCACTTCTTTGATTTTGCTTTCTATTTATTGATCTCTTTATCTTCTTCTCTTGACTGTGTACGCTTCTTAGTCTATGAACTTGCACCAGTGTCCTGTAGAGACATCTGTTCACATTGATCTGTTCACTACTCTAGGCTTTTGCATTTGTTGATAACAATAAATGTATGGAACACCAAGACTTTCGTGAAATGTACACATTTGAATATGACAATGGTGTAATGATAGTTTAAATCATAGATTCATTTTTGTTCGTATATAATTCATTATTTTATTATATTTCAATCATTAACTCGCTAACTCTTCGGGGGTGAAAACAAAACTGCATGGAAACTGGAATCGTGACACTGGATGGGTATTTCAAAAACGGCTCTAACGATTTTCCTAGAAATGTTACTATTTAAATAGATCTTTAGCAAAAAATTACCACAACTCTGAAAACTCTGGTTTGACCAATTTTTTCAAAATTTAATCATCTTAAAAGTTTAGCTATTCTGAACACGCTTTTAGCGGGTATTCCCGCACTCGACTCGAATGTTGTTTTTTTTTTTTTTTTTTTGTTTTTTTTTTCTGTTTTGTATTCAGTAAAGGATTGAATAAATAAATAGACGCGTATTATACATTTTGGGCACCTTCTTATGTAGAAATTAGATGGACTGTAATAGAAGAACCTGATTGTGCAGACGTAATTAAAAGTTTTCTAGCTAGAATTAGAAATTAGAGACCACCATCAGGCATCAGGTTCATAAAGGAGCAATTAATAAAAAGTATAATTTTTTTTATATAACTCGTTTCTTTTAAAAGTAAAAAAAAAAAGTAAAGTTCCCCTTTCACACCCTATAGGGCAGATAATGTAAAGGTCATCTGATTCTGTGGCCTACGGTTAACGAGGGTGTCATGTGGCCAGCACAACGACCAGCCGCCTTTTTACTATTCCCTAACTAATGTCAGGTACCCATTAGAGCTGGGTGGACTCCGATGCGCCAGAAAATCCTGAAATTAAAAATCACAGTCTTCACCAGGATTTGAATCCCGGAACTCGGTTTGGAAGCCAAGCGCTTTACCGCTCAGCCACTGCGCCTTCTACTCGTTTCTATTACTTAATGATATTTGGTTGTAGGGACTTGTTCGATCTTACCATTTATGACCTACAAGAATTAATACTTCTGCATAACTCATTTCATTTCTATTCAAATAGTTGACCTAATTAATCTCTTAGGTCGCTCCAGCAATTTTTTTTTTCTAAATCTCCATCTTTCACTCCAGCCTGCCAGGGAAGACGGTCAGACTTTAGCACCAAGCCTATAATCAACTGGCTGGCTGACCCCAACCACTTGTCCGCGAGCTGACCACTCGGACCTTTCCCCTTCCGTTGTCTGATCGTAAAGCTGCCAGAAGTCTTACACAGGCTGCCAGACTGACATGGAGTATCAGGGTGCTGAGGCGATGTGGGGGCGTGCATTCCTCCCTGTCTTATTAGTCTTTGAAATATTGCCCTCCATCGGCCAAAGAAAAGTTGACCACCAGACATAATGGACGAGATCTGGACAAGGTGAAACACTATGTTTGGGTGGCCGTGGCTTGGCAGTTCATCATGGCCATTTTTGACGTTTCTCAGACGGCCACCAGAAAGAATTAACCGCCCCCACCCCCCCCCTCCTACGTCTCTACTGTTGTGGTTTTAGCTTTCTTGTGACCGTAACTTAAGTCTATTTATTTTTTTAAAAAAAAAAAAAAAAAGTAATTTTTTTTAATTTTTTTTTTTAATTGCTAATCTAATACATTGTTTAATTCATTAGGATGTCTGCCTGGTCGTGCGGTTTGCACGCTGGACTGTCGTTCGGACTTATCGATGGTCCCGGGTTCAAACCCTGCCCGCTCCCATCCCCCGTCGTCCTGCGGGAGGTTTGGACTAGGAAGTAATTATCTTCAACTCTGAAGGAACATCCGAAATAAGTAAAGCATTTTACAAAACAAACATTTGTCTCGGTGTTAAGCCTTCACTTCTTAAAATCAGACGATTCCTTTGACAATGAAATCATTGAACAAAATGTAACTTACTGTTAGCAATGTAATGTTTAAGAGAGAATCGAGATATGAACGTCTATTTTTGTGCGCTATCGTACACATTGTTTGCTCCTCTAGGCCTAATGTATTGTTATGTGATTGCAAAACTGTCAAACAAATTTCCCTAAGGATGACGTTAGCCATGCTAGCCATTAATTGAACCTGTAAGTCTTGTGTAATCGAGTCCAAAGGGAATCGAAGCTGCTAGAAAGAACAAACAAACAAAAAATAACATATTGACCAGGGTGTGTGGCTGATTTAGATGAAAGAAGATACACATTCTTAAGTTTGACTATTCTCATTGTTATTGACCTTGACCTAGTTCTCAGTTAGACTTCACATATTGATCATGGTGCCCCTATTTTGGTGTTGTTGTTTTTTTTCTAACGGTTTCCTATTCAGAACCAACCCCTGGATTAGCCCGTATGTAGAGACGAACTATTTCTAAAAGATTATAGTGATGGTGAATACGAACACTTTTTTTTGTGAAAATAAAAACGCTTATAAGCGGCTATGGAAAGATATTTCCGATTTCTGGGAGAACTGATTAGAGTGCGCTCCAAACTAAACTTGTGTAGTGCACACCAAACTAAACTTGTGTTGAACACACCGAACTAAACTTGTGTCGAACATTTGATCTAAACTTACAAATACTTAGGTAGAAAATTTTCTAATTGATCTATCTACAAACCTAGACAGAACCAATCAATAGACACACTAGACCCTTTTTCAATCAATTAGGTTTATTTTACAACTGATCGCTTTTTTCTCGATCTAGATCACATGTCAGTGTGTGTGTGAGTACATATAGTATAAGTTATAGTCCAAGTCCAATAGACCACATTTAGCCTACCTTCATCAATTTTATTTTCTTCATGACACAGGCTCTACATTTATATTTTGATATGATATGGAATAGATCTAAACCTAATTTTAGATTGAACAAGTTTCATTATCAGAATCCACCAGGGCCGGATTTAAGGGAAGGGTAAGCATTCCAAGAAATGGTCCTCCACCTCCACACAAAAATAAAAATATATTGGAGTTTTGACGGGTCAGCAGTGTTTTATTTTTCTCATTTTTGACGCTAACACTTTCAATCTTACGTCGGGTAACTACAATATCGTGATTCAGAAATGTCTGCTTCTAGTTGTAGCATGCTCAGAATATGTAAATACAGGTATAGCTCCAGATTTACTGCAATAAAATATGCATATTAAATATTTTTTTTTAAAAAAAGGAAAGTGTGATTAAATTTACAAGTACTCAATTTCTTTCTTTTAAAATATAGCATGCTTTTAGATGTAAGTATTGTTATTCATTAGTGGATCTTTATTCTTTATTAAAGCTTTCAAAAGAGTGTAGGGTCATCCACAAAAATCTTGCCCCGGGGCCTTCACATACTTAAATCCGGCCCCAAATTCCACAGTAGCATCGAGTTCTTTTACGTAGAATTGATACCCGTAAGATATTTCTTTCTTTCGGAAGTTCTTCCAGCGGGCAAGGTTTGAACTCAGTACCTTTCTGACGACAGTCCTTAGTCCATACCACACAATCGGGCAGCTATCCTTCTAGAACAGGGGTTCTCAACCTGACGATTGGCCAGGGGTCGGCTAAGACCATCAAAAATATAGATTGTTTTTGTCTATTCTTCTATTGCTGTGTGGATGGGGGTCGCCGCAGAGTGGAGATTGTAAAAGGGGGGGGGGTCGCCGAGCTTAAAAGGTTGAGAACCGCTGTTCTAGAATCTAGATCTAGTAGCAGTAGGCCTACGCCATCAAAAGTAGCCTTACTTAGCGAGCACAATGTACATGATTTGAAACCTTCAAAATGGCGGGATTTGAATGAAATGGGAAAGAATCCATTCAGAAAGTAATCTCATTTAATGCTCATCTGGTTGGTTTTCCTTACAAAGGCTAATTTTTTGTATCCCTCTTTTTCTTCTTCATTCTCAATTCAAACATTGAGGAGGTTGCGTGTCAATGTGTTATTCGCCAGAAGGCCCAGTGACTTCGACCCCAGCATGCTTTTCTTTCTGGGTATGCTCCCATAGCTTTTCATCAGCCAACATCATATGCAAGGCAGAACTTTGTGATCTCTCCTAGTTCAACTACGAGCTTCATCTACCCGGGTTTGTAGTTATAGTTTCCCTGGCTTGGTGATATTCTAAGTGAATATCTTGACCACCTCAAAGTCCATGACTGCAAACCAGTTGGTCCGCGGCTGTTTATTTGATATTCACATCTAGTGGTCCTTCCATTATCAGCCACCTTGGGACGCGCTTGATACAAGATGGCGATTCCCCCAAGTTTCTTATTTTATATAATGGAATAAATTCATAGAAGTTCTCCTTCTTCCCTAGTGCCATTAGAGCATGGAACGGGTTGAATGAATCAGCCAGGGAAACCAATGACTTAGCAGAGTTTAAATCTCTATTAAACATGTATGTCTGGACCAACACGCTTAGGGTTTAATTATATAATCTTTAAAGTAACGTATGTTGATATAAAATATAATGTTATGCCTATCCTTATTTTGGGTGACCCGACCTCAACAATAGGCGCCTTCATCAATATATTGATGATAAGAGTGAGCGAATAGATGCTATCTTATCAGATTTTCCCAAGTCTTTTAGATAAGATAAGATAATTTTATTGATCCAATCAAATAGACATTCAGTTTGACTATAATTGACAGCCTCAGCGTAACTACTTTACAAAAACAATATGGATGAAAAACTCGAACAACATTCACTCACACACATACACATTCACAACCAGCGCTTTATGAATTAGACCTCTATGTACTTCTCGATGACGACAGCTGATCTTATAACACTCTGACCGACAGTGGGATGAAGGAATTTTAAATCTTTCTGTTTTAGTTCTAATGGAAAGTAGACGCCCACTTTGTTCAGATCTTATGTAACAGTGATTTAATAGGTGCAGGTTGTCTTTAAGAATCGTGTGTGTTTTGGAAATGCATCTTTCTTGAAAAAGCTCTTCAAGAGATGGTAGCTGTATTTGAGTGATATACGATGCTTTTTTTAATTATTAAGTCTATGTCTTTGTGCCAGTGAAGTATCACCATACCAGCAGGTGATGGCAAAGTTGATTAGACTGCTGATAGTTGCTGTGTAGAAAAGTTTGATTATTGTTTTGTCTAGGTTAAATTTTCTTAGCTTTTTGAGATAGAAGAGTCGCTGGTGAATTTTCTTATATATGTTTTGGCAGTGTTTCATTTATAATAGTTTGTTGTTGATAGTTGTTCCTAGATATTTATATTCTTGTACTTGTTCTATGGTTTTGTTGTTTAACTGAATTTCTGCAATATGGTCTTTGTGTTTCCTAAAGTCAATAATCATTTCTTTAGTTTTCTGAACATTTAAAATTAGAAAGTTATCTATACACCATTGGTAAAAAGTGTTAATTGTTGAATGGTACATATTTTCGTCACCTGCAATAAGGCCAACGATTGCTGTGTCGTCAGCAAATTTTATGATGGGAGTGTCAGCTGATAGGCTCTGAATGTCATTTGTGTATATGGCATACAATAATGGTGACAGGACGCACCCCTGTGGCGCTCCAGTGCTAAGCTCTCTCGTGCCTGACACATGCCCGTTCACTTTTACATATTGTGGCGTTTGATAAGTTAAAAATCCAAGCTTAAATGTTTTTGCTAACGTTCAATTCAGATAGTTTTTGTATCATGCGATGTGGTTGGATGGTGTTGAATGCGGATGACAAATCTACGAATAATACTCTGGCGTAGTGTCTCTGGGTATCAAGATGATGGTATAGACAATTCAGCATAAATAGTGTTGCATCTTCTGTACTTCTTGACGGCTTGTAAACGAACTGGTGCGGGTCAAGACGTGTTTCGACTTTTTTCAGGAGATGTTTTAAAATCATTTTCTCCAGGCACTTCATTGGAATTGATGTCAGGGCTACGGGACGTAGGTCGTTGTTGGAAGCAATGATCTTCTTTTTTGGGTACTGGAATTATTTCAGAGGTCTTCCAAATGGAAGGTATTTTGTGCGTTTGCCAGGACTTGTTGAAGATGACACAAAAGATATAAGGCAGTTGTTCCGCACATAGCTTTACAAGTTTGCCACTTCATTTGTCGGGTCCCGAGGCTTTGGCGCTGTTTACTTGTTTAAATATTTTAGTCATTTCTTGTTTATTAAACATTTCTTGAGACTGGATTATATTACTGTTTTCAAATGATGCCAATAAATTATGGTGGTCTTTGTCGAAGTTGTGACAGTCAAATCGGCTGTAGAAATCATTTAATTCATTGGCAAATTTGTTATTGTCAGCGACGCACATTGGCTCGCGCTTAGGTACGTAGCCAATAATTTGTTTCAAGCCACTCCAACAGGCTTTAGAGTTATTTTTCTTGAAAGAGCTTTCAATTTTTTCATTGAATCTCTTTTTTCCTTCACATAATTTCTTTTTAAGGGCAAGTTTCACCACCATTGTTTGCTTTAAAAAAAATATTTTGGCATTGATGGTCCATTGCATCAGTGGATTAAGGATTTTCTGATAGGGAGAGAACAAACTGTAATAATGGATGGCTCTAAATCAACACTGTAATGAAAAGATAACGACTAGAATACCAATACCAATGGCTTCATTCGACAAAATCTGACTACAGTAAACAGTGAATGAAACCAGCACGTCTCGCATAAAAACGGATGAAGAACTATCAACACACACACACACACACACTGGACATGAAACACGCACACACTGGACATGACCTTCTGACACACTGGACATGACCTTCTGACACACTGGACATGACCTTCTGACACACTGGACATGACCTTCTGACACACTGGACATGACCTTCTGACACACTGGACATGACCTTCTGACACACTGGACGCACGCATAAAATGAACAACTCTGTTACACTACAGACACCAATAACAGTAAACTCAGGTGTACCTCAAGGAACATTCTCGGGTCCACTACTATTTTTAATTTACATAAACGATTAACCAAATTGCATTAGTTCAGGAACAAAAGTCAGATTATTTGCAGACGATTGCATAAAATATATAGAACAATAAAAACAACACAAGATACAGACATTTTACAAAGATAATTAGATGAATTACAGAAATGGGGAATCAATTGGAGCATGTCTTTCCACCCAGAAAAATGTCAGTTATTAAGAGTAACAAAAAAAAAACTAAAACAAATAAATTCCACTTATCTTATTCATGGTAAACCAGTAACACAGACTAAAAACGCAAAATACCTAGGTGTTATAATAAATGAAAAACTATCATGGAGTCCCCATATTGATGAAACTATAAAACAATGCCTTAGGTTTTGTTAATAGAAATTTCTATAAATCAAATAAGAACATAAAACTAAAATGCTATTTAACCTTGGTTAGGCCAATAATAGAATATGCATCCTCTGTTTGAGACCCCTCAACTCAAGAAAACATTAAGAATCTTGAACAGACACAAAATAGAGCAGTGAGATTCATAACAAACGAATATTCCCATTTGACTAAAGTAACACCTTTAGTAAAATCACTAAATTTAGAAAGCCTTCAGGACAGAAGACTCAAAAGTAAAGTAGCAATATACATAAAACATTGAACCATAATCTTCAAATACAAAAACAAAATCTAATAAAATACTCTGAAAGACACAAAGATAAAGGCACATTCCTCGTCCCATATGCTAGGACAAATTAGTACAATTACTCCTTCTGGAGTCCTTCTTCACTAGTGCTATTAGAGCATGGAATGGGTTGCCTGCCTAAGTCGGCCAGGAAAACCAGTGACTTGGCAAAATTTAAGTCATTGATGCATGACGCGTAGGACGTAATCATCTTCTTTTTTTGAAGTAACGTCTGTATTATATGAGATAAGATATATTCAAATTAGTTCTGACCGTAATCAAGTCGCTGTGCTGGATTGTTTTAAACTCGTCATCTATTAACCAAACACGCATCTGCCACCTCTCTACGCAGACGTGTCATCCTATCAGAAACCCGATATCTGCTCCATACACTGTCAATAGTTAAGAACTTTGTGTATGTATGCGAGGTCGCTATGGCATAGAGTTTCTATATTTCTTAGTTAGCATTATCGTATACACATTCTTAGAAATCACACTGCCCGTGTGTTGTAATAACAATTATCACGGAATACTCAGATTGACGGGATTAACAAACAATCTATGGGCTATAATAAGTTATTTATGTTCATTTTTTGGTTCATACAGCGCGAACACTTTATTTCGGAAATTGTATTATAACTGTATTGAGAAAGCAAACCGAAGACGTAGACATCTAGGATTTCGCTTGTCTTTCCGTGCGTCTGAATTTATAGGGCAGTGCACATTGTGTTTATTTTAAGTAACATTTTTTTATTTTCTCTGCAGACTGGCTCCAAATCAACGGTTCTAATATTGACTTCCAATGGGTCATTATATGTGCCCTTGTTATTTGTGTGTTCCTTTGAAATAGATGTGTCTTGATGTCGTCACAGATAGTGATACATTACCGGTTCAAGACTTTCCAGATTTAGCTGATCAGATGGAACTATAAACAACAGATTTGGTTAGTTTTTAAAAGCTGAGCATAGACCACACCAGAGACTCTACTTAAAAATTATCTCCAACATCGAGTCAAATAGTACATAAGAGTTACTGAAACTGCTTAATATAGATCAGAATAAGTCAGCTAACTCTAAACTACATAATAGATATTCATTAATTTTCCAATATTCCATCCGGAATAGACCTTCGGCTTTCCAATATTTCATCCGGAATATTCGGCCAGATCTACGTAGTTCAAATTAAAAATGACCTTAAAGAATTTCGGAACAACTATCTTTTCTTTATTGGAGCTGATGCTAATTTAGAAAGTAGGTGACCAGTTTTTAAAAGCTAATCAGACCAAATTCTGGCTACTTATATGATGAATGTTGTCTACACGTTGAGAAGCCAACACTGTTACTATCTATAATTGCCACTTTGGACAGTGTAAAAAGAAGCCCTTTTCAAAGTTGAGAGGTGCATAAACAAACTATTTGTGACATGGCTTCACGAGAAATTCGCATTGAACCCAAACTAAAGGAACTCTTCGTGGCATGTCAATTGAAAACCCACTCAAGTTTAGGACTCTATTAATCTACTTCACTGACCTAACAACCACTCGACTGTTGCCATGTTGTCCTTTTTTTTGGAAATGTTCGTTGACCTGTTGACCGCGCTGGGTGCCACCGTTAACAAGATCGTCGACTTACTTCTGACCGGAGTCAAGGAGATAAGTTTATTCCAGCTAAGCGTCATGAAAGCTGTCCTGGAGTTTTTCCTCTGCTTCTTACGCCAACCAAACGGTTAGGTTTTTTTTTTTTTTTTTTTTGGGGGGGGGGGGGTGGAAATAATTTCATATTGATGAGATCAATGATCAATCGATCCTGGATCAGAAAGATCAGGGACATTTTTCCTGCCTTGCTCGTCCGATTCATTGACAGTTTTTTTTTTTCTCCTTGTGTCGTTAGAAGATTTCACTGGACGTTAAAATCAATTTGACCAGCACGTCACTGGACGTTAAAATCAATTTGACCAGCACGTCAACTAGACATAGTTTAATGGGAGCTATTCTGTTTTGAAAACTTGGTTTATAGTTTGTTTGTATGTAGTCTCGATGTTGGTCTATTGTACTAGTTAATGTTTGTAACTTAGTTTGAGAATGTTTGTACCAGAGAGTGTCAGATGTCGAAGTAAAGAGGATGGGATTGAGAAATGAAAGAGAGAGAGAGAGCGAGAGAGAAAGAGGGAGAACTAGAGATAGAGAGACGGAGAGATAGAGATAGAGAAAGAGGGAGAGAGCTAGATAGAGAGAGACGGAGAGATAGAGATAGAGAAAGAGGGAGAGAGCTATAGAGAGAGAGAGAGAGAGACGTATAGCTAAAGAGAGAGAGAGAGAGAAGAAGAGAGAGGTGACTAAAGACCTAAAATAAAGAGGAGAATGAGAAAGCAAAGGATGATGATAATTATGAGATGTGAAATACATTCGGTGAGACTTCTCATTGAGATCTTCTTTAGATTTGTCTTTATGCCACAAGTCTGAACCTTACTGGTGATCATTTGTTGCTTATACCCTCACATTGGTATTAAAAAAACTATGATATCATTTCTTTGATCTTTTGTTAGCATTAACATAATTTATTCTTTGATCTTTTGTTAGCATTAACATAATTTATTCTTTGATCTTTTGTTAGCATTAACATAATTTATTCTTTGATCTTTTGTTAGCATTAACATAATTTATTCTTTGATCTTTTGTTAGCATTAACATAATTTATTAAGACAAAGCCACTCCACCAATGTATAATTAGTTGATCCATTTGGAGACCGAAGAGTATTATAACAAAGAACTCCAAATAAAAAGACAAGTTAATTGTCTCATCAGAAAATTAACACAGGTTACATGTAAAAAAAAAAACAACCAAAAACAAAACATATGAGCAAGAGGAAATCCGCCATTACTGATGTTGTGATACCACAAATTCAGGGTGTTGAAAAAAAATGAAGATATTAGCAAGAAAACTTCGGCTTGGATGGTAGAGCGACAAAGAAGTAACATTCAAAAAAGTTTTGTTTTTAATTCTTCCTTTATGCAGCTGATGACATTGTGTAGGGGCGATTACTTTGTGCTTCATAACTAATAACTAATGAATGATAGATTTGTACAAAATGAAAATTATTAAACCAATCCCATCTAAAACAAATACTGGTTACGCCCTTGTATAAATACTCAAAGTATATAAAATTCTAGTTTGGTGATGTAGATTCAGACTTAAAAAATTAAAAAGGCAAGTCAAGACTAAATTCTACTAAACACTTTGCGCAAAATGTTCCCGAACCTCTGTTTGTTTACCGTGAAAGTTATTTTTTGAAGTAACGTCTGTATTATATAAGATAAGAAGAAGTTTATATGTTTAACTCTTTAGTGAATTTAAGCGGGAATTTTTCACTAATCCCCTAACGTGTTCAAGATATAGGCCTAGATCTCCAGACTAAATTTACATTTTGAAAAATTATAACGGTCAAACTAAAGTTTTCCTTGTGTGGCCAATGAGCGAGTAATTTTCCCCAAATATATAGGCCTACATAAACGTCAAAATTTCTAAGGAAATTGTCGGAGCCGTTTCGAGATCTGTGTCCATGTCCCAGGTCCAATGATTTGCTAGTAAAGAATTTGCAAGCTGATGAGATGAATTATAATGAAATAAAATAATATTACAGTCTGGCATGCGGTTTACCTGGTTTTGATCTTGGCCGATGAAATGATGACGACATACTAGACACACACACGCGCGCGCGCGCGCGCGCACACACACGTACACACATATGCATACAGTGGCTTATTGGGTATGTGTGTTCTGTCTTTCACAGGTATAACGAAACACGTTTTTGTATCTCGCTCGATGCCTCCAAAGACCCAGGTACCTCTTCAAAAGCGTCCTTTATTATTCTTTCTTCTTCCTAACTTTGCTTCATCAATATCAACAATTTTCCCCTCGCCTCCTAGCGTTTCAAAATTACTGTAAACATTGTGTCCGCTCACCTCCTAGCGTTTCAAAATTACTGTAAACATTGTGTTCGCTCACCTCCTAGCATTTCAAAATTACTGTAAACATTGTGTTCGCTCACCTCCTAGCGTTTCAAAATTACTGTAAACATTGTGTTCGCTCACCTCCTAGCGTTTCAAAATTACTGTAAACATTGTGTTCGCTCACCTCCTAGCGTTTCAAAATTGCTGTAAACATTGTGTTCGCTCACCTCCTAGCATTTCAAAATTACTGTAAACATTGTGTTCGCACACTTCCCAGTCTAGGATGGTTTTCCTTGATAATTTTAGTTCTAGTTGAAGAAAGTCTACACGAGGAAATGGCATGGTTACCCAAGAGGCAACACATTTACAAACAATGTTTTTTTGGTATCTTGACTTGTTCAAACCAACAACCCGTGTGTTGTGTGATACTTTACAAGTTGCATGGAACACAACACACGTTTCCTATTAGGATTAATTTTTTATATTATTTTAGTACACCTAAAGGTGTTTGTTTTGCTGTCTAGGGTCATTTCAGCGGTATCTGGAAATTTAGGCACCGGATATTTAGGCACCCGGAAATTTAGGCACCCGGATAATTAGGCACCCGGAAATTTAGGCACCGGATATTTAGGCACCCGGATAATTAGGCACCCGGATAATTAGGCACTTTTTGACAAGGCGGAAAATTAGGCACCGGATAATTAGGCACTCTTTAATTAGCGACCTTAATTTTGAAAGTAGTTTTAAAATGTTAACGTATATGTTATCCTTAGGCTATGGGCTATCGGTGACGTTATTAAAAAAAGAGCAACTATAACGGTTCTTACTGAATTTTCATGATATAAAAGAAAAGCTGACAAAACGAGGAAAAAATGACAATCGTGAGAATGTGTGGAAAAAAATGACACCGGATTAATAGTCATTATAAAATATAGACCTCACATGGCTATATAAAAATTTTTTTTAATGAATTTTCATCGTCACACATATTTAAGAAATCTTGAAGCGAATAAACACAATCTTGACATGATGTAGCCATAATGTAATTTAATCTTCGTTGTTTTTATAATAATAAATAAAATATGTATATCTTTAAATGACTGCTTAATGCACAGAGTCAAATAGATATACCGGTAGGCCTGGCGCATACAAACCGCGACTACACACAAACCGTAATTGAGCAAAAAGAAATAGTAGAACTAGTGAATGAAAAACGAAGCACACTATAAGAATAAGCAATATCTACAACAAGGTAGAGAAAGTTATGACAAGACTGAAGAGTGGAAGGGAACTCCTTTTAGAACAGATTCGGGAAATGTTACAATGGTATCACAGTTATTAACCTTGTGATGGCTTCATATAGGGATGGGGCGATGAAAATCAAAGACTTTATCAAATCTCTTTTACCCTTAAAGTGCTGAGCTGTTTTACAATGAGTGCATACAAAATGGAATTTCGATTCTGATGTTTAGAGGCTAACCTACCATACGCGTTTAAAGGGTTAATGAGACGAAAGAGCTTCAAGATCAAATAATATGTCACTACTTCTGTGGACCAGATAGGAGAGGGGGGACTAGACTCTATGACAATCAGAGTGTATTTGTCATAGGTAACTACTTCTTGATGTAACTACTTATAGACTGCCGGCCGACACGATTTGATCCAACCACGGGAGTTTTTGTCGTACATAACTATCTGTAGAAGCTGGCCGACATTAGAGGATACAACCAAGAGAGTTTTGATCGTGACATCGTATACGTTGCGTCATGTTTCAGTCTTAGTCTCATCCGACGTAGACCTCAGTTGAACTGCGTGTCGGTCAGTCGGTGAAACGAACCGACAAAGAAGGCCAAGAACGATAAGGTTGGACCAAGTAAAACGCCGTGCCTTGCCCCTTCTCCCTCGATGAGCATACGCCAGTGACCCTAGCAGTAGATGACCTAATATGACCACGGCGCCGGCGAAGCTCCGAACCAGGGGGGAAGGTGATTACATCACACCTAGTTCTGCCGTAAAGACAAAGATCGTGTCTGACGGCCGGCACGGCGCGGGCTTAAAGGTACGTAAGAATAAACGGAGAACATCGCCTCCTGTATGGTACGGCTTTGGGCTCCGTAACGGAATGTAATACATGGGCGCTAGTGGATCCATGTGAAGAGAAGGGTTGATAGGTGGAGTCGCTACCCCCCCCCCCCCCCACTACACATCTTAAATAAATTTAGTGTAATAGGTGAGGAGTTGTTTTTTTTTTTTTTTTATCTTAATGAACTCCGAAAGTAAAGATGCATAAATTATCTAAATAGTAGTGTATATGTTTCTTATCTGTTTCTTTATACATTGGCTTTTGTTCCCCACCCTAGCCAAATTAAAATTGTGAAACATGACAGTTTAACAGGTGCTATGTTACGTTTAACAAAGACTTTCTTGATCTAGTTACACTCGACCTATCCTCCCTCCAAGAGAGGTGGGGCCAGAGGTAGTGGTAGGGATGATAATCACAGACATTAGTCCTATCTGATCAAAAAACACACGCCAAACAATCTCTGGTAGACAGTAGACTCCACTCAGAAGACCTCACGGCGAAAGAGAAAGGAACACTAGATCTGTGTCAGCTTCATAAAATTCTTTCTCTTCGTGGTGTGATTTTACGAAAATTGAGAGCGCTTAAAATCTTATCTTATTTTATATAATACAGACGTTACTTCAAAAAAGAAGATGATTACGTCCTACGCGTCATGCATTTAGTCATGCATATTAACCAATGACTTAAATTCAGCCAAGTCACTGGTTTTCCTGGCTAGCTCTGGCAACCCATTCCATGCTCTAATAGCACTAGGGAAGAAGGAGTGTTTGTACAAATTTGTCCTAGCATATGGGACGAGGAATGTGCCTTTATCTTTGTGTCTTTCAGAGTATTTTATTAAATTTTGTTTTTGTATTTGAAGATTATGGTTCAGTGTTTTATGTATGATTGCTACTTTACTTTTGAGTCTTCTGTCCTGAAGGCTTTCTAAAGTTAGTGATTTTACTAAAGGTGTTACTCTAGTCAAATGTGAATATTCGTTTGTTTTGAATCTCAGATTATGGTTCAGTGTTTTATGTATGATTGCTACTTTACTTTTGAGTCTTCTGTCCTGAAGGCTTTCTAAAGTTAGTGATTTTACTAAAGGTGTTACTCTAGTCAAATGTGAATATTCGTTTGTTTTGAATCTCACTGCTCTATTTTGTGTCTGTTCCAGTTTCTTAATGTTTACTTGAGTTGAGGGGTCCCAAACAGAGGATGCATATTCTATTATTGGCCTAACCAAGGTTAAATAACATTATAGTTTTATGTTCTTATTTGATTTATAGAATTCGTTAGAAATGTATAGCTCTAAATGTAGTCTTAATCATCAACAGATAAAATTAAAAGTATTATTTCTTATAGTAATATGTTTCCCGTACTAGATTTATATCATTTATGGCCATTGCTCTTAAAAGATCACTAAGTCATAATGCATAATTTTGTTCAACAAAAAATTATTATTATTTCATATTATTCGTGCATATTTGTTTTTTATTTTATCTTTTTTTTTTTTCGCTTTGCTTGGTGAGTTAATATACTAATTATAGATCTAATTGTTAACATATATTTTTTAATTAATAATTTCATAAGTAGAAAAAAAGAAGATACAACAAGTTCATCAATTTATTATTAACATTTTATTTAGACCTTCATTTCAGTAAATACACTTATAAAGTCATAAGTTAACAGCATAAGAACAAAGACTCTCTTTGGAGAGGGTTATTGAAAGTTCAATATAGATAAGGGAGATAAATATGCTTGAAACTAACATGGTGAAAGGTATCTGCGCATCTAAACTATTACCGCTTATTGAAAAAGTTGGTAGGCCTATACTATAGCGATTTTTTTTTATGCCAATTTAGGTAGCCTAATGTAAACCAGTTGCTATCATGGGAAGGATGTCTTTAGGGCCTATTAATTAGCCATGGACATTATTATTTTAATTTAGGGAGGGGTGTAAGGAGTTGTCACCTGTGAATGGGAATGGGAAATATTGTGTTAGTCCATGGTAAGGCCAAGTAATAGAAGGGACATAAGTACATAAAATTACGTTCTAAATATTATTGGAATGCTCTCCCTTAAAACTAAAATTCTATTGCGCATGCGCGCGCAAAGTAACTAAGGAAACTACCATTAGCGTTTAAGTTTGTGTTTTAGAAAGCATTCATTTTTAGTAGAAAATTGTGTCTTTCTATTTAAAATAGTGCCTTTTTTGTTTGTTATAGAATATTAAGAATGGCAGCCCAAGTTGAGGGACCATTTAATTATACAGCTACTGGTGTTCTGGGTGATCAGAGGAACTCAATGCTGCAAAATGAGCTTCATTTGAGGGTAAACTTAAAACTAGAAGAAAAAATAGTCACTCAATCAATTATTTATCAATAGTGAAAAATATATATTTAATATTATATAGATATAGACTCTAGAAATAGATTAAGTTTAAGCACAAGAATCTAGATTATATAAATAATAAACTGTATAGAAATAATAGATATTTTTATTAATACTAGTCATAGGATAGTAGATAATCATAATGATAATCTATCGAATCTATATTGACTATATGACATGATCGATATCTAGTAGTATAATCTAGTCTTTATATAATAATATATTATCGATAATCTAAATATTCTAAAACTTAAACTAGATCTAGAGTTAGACTCAGAGTCTTCTAGAATCTGTGATAAATGATAAATATTAAGAGTAACAAAACAAAAACTACTTAGGCCTACTTTATTCATGGTAAACAAGTCACACAGACTAAAAACTCAAGATACCTAGGTATAAATGAAAAGTTATCATGGAATCCCCATATAGATGAAATCATTTTAGAAAATCAAAGCAAAACATTAGTAGGGTTTATTTAAAGAAACGTTAACAAATGAAATAGTAGGATAAAACTAAAATGTTATTCAACTTCTCCTTGATTCCACCGAGGACTAGTACTGTAACTCTAGTGTTGAAAACTGTCCTCACGTGACGTTCCTCTAAGTCTTTAGTTCAAACTATAACATCATAAATATACTCACATCAGATTAGTAAGTTTTCCTTAAATGAACTTTTATTTATACTTACATACTACTTCTTTCTAGACAGCTTTTTGCTGCTAAGCTGTCAGCTCTTTTGCAGACTGTGCCAAGGAAAAATAGTGTGCAGTTTTCTTCAGTTGTTCAGCACTGCCATACAGGGTGTGGGTTATGTTGGGCTGGAGTGGTAGTAGGGTCTGCATAAGGTGGATTAGGAAGGGGCATTCAAAAAGGATATGGTTTACGGTTTCATAAGGGGTGGGTGCAGTGTCTACAAAGGGGGAGTTGTGTGGGATTTATTTTTATTGAGATGGTAATTTAACAGAGGTGTGTGTCCTGTCATTAGTTGGAAGATTGTAGATTGCTCTTTGCGGGGGAGGAAGTTAATACTGTCCAGTTTGTTAGGTATAGTCATTTCTCTGTACATGGCTCTGCCTGTGTTTCCTGTTGCCCATTGGTTGAGCCACTCCTCTTTATGGTTTTTGTTTCATTGACCTTAGGGTGAGGTAGTTAACAGGTCTATCTGGTTGTTCCATAGATGAACCTGCCTTTGAATGCTTATCTGTCCTTTCATTTTCCATGATGCCAATGTGTCCAGGGATCCACTGTAGTGTGATATTGATGTTTAATTTTGTCATTATCTGGTGTATTATCACTATGAGTGTTGTCAACTCTCTTGGGCTGTTTGAGGTGCTGCTGTTAAGTGTTTGAAGAGTGGATTGAGAGTCTGTAAAGACAACAATATCTTATGGTGGTTGTATCCCTTCATATAATTTGTTTTCCACTGTCTGCAAAGCTATGGTAATTGCCTCAATTTCGGCTCAGAAGTTTGAGCAGTAGTCGCCGAAGGGTGCACTTATTTCAAAGTGTTTATTTTTTTAGAAAGACCAGGAAGGCACCAAGACCAGATGGTGGCTTTGAAGTCTGATCCGTTGATGTATACATGGATGGCTGTTTTTGGATAGCTTTCAATTGTTTCGAGCGTGCCTACTTTGAGCTCCAGTGGATTTGATTCTTTTGTTAGAGTGCTATTTATTAAGTGTGTTAAAATGGTTGGTTGTTTGTAGCTATAATACATAATACAAAAAAACATAATTTACAAATAGAAAAACAAAACCTAATGAAATACTCAGAAAGACACAAAGATAGAGGCACATTTCTTATTCCTTGTGGGAAGTGTGGCAAAGAAGCCAAGTACACTTAAACTTGGCTTGGCTTGGCTACCTATGATGAGGGCTCGAGGTTTGACACCCGACTTGAGCAGTTGTGTTTACAGAGACCCTAAAGCAGGGGTTCTCAACCTGTGGGTCTGACCCCCTTGGGGGTCGCCTAAGACCATCGAAAATATGGATTGTTATTGTCTATTCTTCTATTGCTGTGTGGGGGGGGGGGGTTGCGGCAGAGTGGGGGATTGTAAAAAGGGGTCGCCAAACTTAAAAGGTTGAGAACCGCTGCCCCAAAGGCAGCATGGAAAAATCCACTCCCAGATACCCCCTCCCCCAAATTGTCCACAAATGAGATTGGACCATAGCGCTCTGAGCATGCTATAAGCATGAAAGTGGCACTATATAAAAACCATAGTTTATCTTTTCCTTACACTAGAACAAAGTCATACAAGTGCTCCATCTTCCCTAGGGCCATTAGAGAAAGAAATGGGTTGAATCAACCAGGAAAACTAACGACTTGGCAGATTTTAAGTCTTTGATTAACATGCATGACTAGATTGACACATGAAATGCATAGGAAGTAATATCTGTAGTATATAATACATAAGATCTAGATTAACTAGATCTAGATTCATTATCTACTGGATTTAGAATAGATCATCATAGAAGATACAATATTAGATATGGTTATTATGGACAATAATATGGATCTAACTAACTATTTCTACTACTACCTATCCTAGATTTAGAGATTATGACAATTTATACTGGCTGATGTAAAAAAAAATCAATAGATCTATATCTAGTTTAAGTTGATCTCAAATATAAATAAAATAATAATTATTTGATTAACAACTTCACGTTAAACTTTAAGTGTTAAACCTAAATGTTAACTCTTTCTCTCCGTAATTATTTTCCTCGTTTCAATAGTATTATTCGTTTTGCTCATTTGTATTTCACTAACCTGTTATGATTAAACTTCACCAACTTTTGTGTTTGTTATCAGAAAATGTTATAGTTGGTATCAAAATGTAGGAGAAAGTGTGCTCTTCTTACACAACACAAATTAAAGTTTATAAATCCAAAAATCAATTTAACCCTAACCTTAACCCATCAATTAGGAGAGAAAGAGTTAATGGTTAAAAGTTTAAAAACTCCTTAGTATACCTTTACAAAAAAAAAAAAAAAACTCACTAATTTCTTATCTTAACATATTATAAATTATAGGCATACCTAATTCTCAACAGAAAATAATTGTGTCCTACACTTATCCATATTGCATGATGTATAGAACAATAGAAACTACACAAGATACAGAAATTATATGAATTACAGAAATGGGAATCACATTGTCAGAAAAATGTCAATTATTAAGCGAACAAAAAAAAACCAAACAAATAAATTCCATTTATCTTATTCATGGTAAACCAGTTACACTGACTAATAACTTAAAAATACCTAGGTGTTGTAATGAATGAAAAACTATCATGGAATCCCCATATTGATGAAATTATTTAAAAATCAAACAAAGCATTCAGGTTTATTAAAAGAAATTTCTGTACATCAAATCAGAACAGAACATAAAACTAAATGTTATTTGACCTTGATTAGGCCAGTATATGCATCCTCTGTTTGGGACCCCTCAACTTAAAATCTAATAAAATACTCGGTATGTGACGTTTTGGCGCCGCCATTTTGGCACGAGCCGTTTTGGCGCTAGCCGTTTTGGCGACAGGACTTTTTGGCGCGAGATATCATTTGACGATAATTTAATAAGCACGTAGCTTTTTTTAAATGAACCCTTGAATTCCAGTGACTTAGGCAAATAACCATGGTGTCTATGTATACTTAACTTAGTATTTTGAGAAACATGGTACATGTATTATATTTTTACTTATTATTAGCAAGTGTTTGGTATGTATAGCTGGAGATACCATACAGTCATTAAATAAACCAATGTTAATGTAAACTAATAATTGCACCAATTTTTAGTCTATCATCGTTTCATTTTGTTTTTGATTTTTGTTTTTAATTTTAAAGTAATATCTTAAAAAACTTTTTTGAAAATAAAAGTGTGCCTCTCAATAAACACACATACACAAGCCAAAATGTTTATTAAAGAAAATGATGTGAAAAACAAACACACATTTACATTTAGTATGTGAAAACTATGTCTTAACACAAACACTCATGCAAAACATAGATATGAATAATTCTTTTAAAAGAAATAATACAATAAACGCACATAACGTATTTCGTGCCAAAACGTCCCGTCGCCAAAATGGCTCACGCCAAAACGACCTTCGCGCCAAAACGGCAGCGCCAAAACGTCCAGCTTCGTAAAATACTTAGTAAGACAGAAAGATAAAGGCACATTCCTTGTTCCATTTGCTAGGAGAAATTGTTACAAATTCAAGGGTTGCCTGAGTCAGCTAGGAAAAACCACTGACCTGGCAGAGTTTAAGTCATTGATTAAATGCATGACTTGATTGACCTAAGGACATTCATAGGACATAATCGTCTTCCTTTTTAAAGTAACATTTGTATTTTATAAGATAAGAAGGTAAGATGTGTCAGTCGTGCATCTTAATTACAGAATTACTGTACTCAAGAAAACATCAAGAAACTAGAACAGACACAAAATAGAGCAGTGAGATTCATAACAAACGAATATTCACATTTGACTAGAGTAAAACCTTTAGTAAAATCACTAAATTTAGAAAGCCTTCAGGATAGAAGACTCAAAAGTAAAGTAGCAATTATACATAAAACACTGAACCATAATCTTCAAATACAAAAACAAAATGTAATAAAATACTCAGAAATACACAAAGATAAATGCACATTCCTCATTCCATATGCTTGGACAAATTTGTACAAATGCTCCTTCTTCCCTAGTGCTGTTAGAGGAGCATGGAATGGGTTGTCTGAGCCAGCCAGGAAAACCAGTGACTTGGCAGAATTTAGGTCGTTGGTTAATATGCATGACTGAATGCATGACGCGTAGGACGTAATCATCTTTTTTTTTTGAAGTAACATCTGTATTATTTAAAATAAGATAAGATAAGAAAGAGAGTTCATAAAAGGAGTCTTTGGTACAAAACCTGGAAGCATGTATATACTATGAATCTTTAAAAGCATAAAATAACTTTTATATTAATAATAAAAATAAATAATAATTTAATCCCCCATTCTTCCTCTTTTCAGATATTATTTTTACATTTTCATTAAATCTTACCCACATCTTCCATATTTCTTTCTCTTCTTTTTTTTTTACAATATTTATTGTTTAAAAGTAAATTTCCCCTTTCAGACCTTGTGGTCTATAGGACAGATGGTGTAAAGGTCATCTGTTTCTGTGGCCTATGGTTAATGAAGGTGTCATGTGGCCAGCAGAATAACCAACCACCTTTACTTTTCCCCAACTAATGTCAGGTACCCATTAGAGCTGGGTGGACTCAGAGGGCCCAAAGATCCCGAAATTAAAAATCTTAGCCTTCACCAGGATTCAAACCCGAATGCAAATTGTGGCTTAAAAATCCAAATGTAAGATCCCCAGTATACACAATGCTGTTTTGATTTATCTTTTTTGTTTTGTTTTGTCATTAAGATGCAAAATTAATTTTAATTAACAATTATAGAATTTAGTCTTATGAAAGTTAAGTTACCTTAAATGATATCACAATTACATTATTTCTTTGATTGGGATTGTTGTCAATGACTTGACCTGAAACGTAATTTGAATAGTTACG
Organism: Biomphalaria glabrata; assembly: GCF_947242115.1. Classification (NCBI taxonomy): domain Eukaryota; kingdom Metazoa; phylum Mollusca; class Gastropoda; family Planorbidae; genus Biomphalaria; species Biomphalaria glabrata. The sequence continues at coordinate 46,826,067 of NC_074719.1, forward strand.
CTGAGGTGGTCAATTGTAGTCAAACTGAATTTCTATTTGCTGTACACAAGGTGTGGTAGAAAGTTATGGCTCTGGGTATTCATAATTCTCTGTGTATTTTTTTATATTAAAAGTACATTTATTTCTATAATGTTTAATCTAGAGAGCAGGTTGACTTGGGCAATGTGTCCTGTTTTTGCATTGATTTATAAACACTTATAGAAAGAATGTTGAAAATTGGATCAGGTGCATCTTTCTTTCTTACAACCTTGCTATTAGCGTCCAGGTTTCACTGGTGGTTGTGACTTAATTATTGGCTCGTTAGCTTTGTATTTTTAAGGAAAACTATTTTAACCCTTACTTGTTGAATGTATTTGTCAAATCTTGTTGTAATATAAACTGATTATATTGAAATCTTGGTTACAGTATTTTGAAAAACATTTCACATTTTATTCACACTGATATTTATGTCATCCATTCAGTCACCTGCTCAACAATGGGAGGAAGTCATGTGAATTGAGATAAAGGAAGAATTGTTTTACATTTTTTCTTTAATTTTTAGAATTCACTCCAAATTCTTCTACAGGACAAAGTTGGTCACATTAAATCTCGAGGCTATCAGCTCCCGATGCAAAGTTTTGTGTATGGTTTACCTAATGAAAAAAGAGAATATTCCGCAGCCGATGGTAAATCTTTTTTTTAGATAATTTTATTTCTCCTTTCGAGAATGTACATTCTACACTGTAATGTCATACACTAGTTAAAGAAATATTATTTTCTGATAATGGATATTATAATGAGATTTTATTTAACCACTATCAATGTGTAAGTAGTTCTACACCTCTAAAGCAAACAGAGAAAGCTGTTTATGTGTTGTCCTTTTTTACCCTCCTTCTGTTGGTCAGTTGTGATTTAACTGATTATAGAATATCCTCATCAGGATAATTAATAAAGTTCCCCTTTCAGACCTTGTGGTCTATAGGGCAGATGATGTAAAGGTCATCTGATTCTGTGGCCTACGGTTAACGAGGGTGTCATGTGGCCAGCACAACGAACTTCTGCCTTTACTTTTCCCCAACTAATGTCATGTACCCATTAGAGCTGGGTGGACTCAGAGGCGCCCGAAGATCCCGAAATTAAAATCCCAGTTTGCACCAGGAGTTTTATCAAAAAGAAAAGTATTGTTTGCTAGCCCTAACCCAGACCAATTAGTTTAATAAACACTAACAAAATTATTACTGGTAATACAGCTAACAAAGAAACTCAATATAAAATCCATCTATGTAAATGCTATATCTTTACTGTAACAAAGTAGATACATTCTACAATTTGATGTACCAAATGATCTTAAAAAGTCTTGAGCCTAGCATTATTGAACCAAGATTTTCCCTTGCTTTTTGGTTTTTTCAAACCCAAGGAGGTAAAAACTGAATGACAAAAATAAAACTCATTTGCAAATAAAGTCGGCTAAGTTTTAGCCTCCCTATGATTGTAGAATATATGTACTCATATAAAGTTTGAATTATGTCAACGTCTTGAACCAACCATAAAAACATCTTTATGATCTGATTGTATAAAAAAAAATATTTAAAAAATGTATTTAAAAAAGAAGGGTAACTTTTAAAACATTTTTATTTTGGTGAAAAAAACAACAACATTTTTTGCTCTTTCTCTCCCAATCCACTTGAGAGCAAAACAAATACTGTTCATTAGAATTTCCCAACTCAAGTGCCTGCTGGCATCCAACTTGAGAACGTCTGCTTTAAATGCCTTTGAAGCAAGTTTTCTACATTGTTGTGATTCTAAATTAACTACTTGAAGAGACACATCATGCATTTTTTAACTGTTTGTTTTTTTTTTGTTCGTCATCAATCTTATTGGAGATCCAATTACTTGCCATACCTTCTTCTCCTAGGCGCACCAGCCAAAACAAAACCTAGACAACTAACCCTTTGCACCTTTATAAAATATACCTACGTTAAAATGTATATAATATTTATAAGCATATACATATAAGTGTAAATAATGTGCATTTTACTGGAGGGCAAACATCTTTTATTGTCATGATTTTTTTGCTGACATTATAAGCCATTAATCATTCTAGGGTTGTTTCCATACTTTCATTCTTCTGAGTTATGATAAGAATCGTTTGAGTCACTAGATTAGAATCATTTGAATCACAAGTTTAGAATCATTTGAATCACATGTTTAGAATCATTTGAATCACAATTTTAGAATCATTTGAATCACAAGTTTAGAATCATTTGAATCACATGTTTAGAATCATTTGAATCACAAGTTTAGAATCATTTGAATCACAAGTTTAGAATCATTTGAATCACAAGTTTAGAATCATTTGAATCACAAGTTTAGAATCATTTGAATCACAAGTTTAGAATCATTTGAATCACAAGTTTAGAATCATTTGAATCAGAAGTTTAGAATCATTTGAATCACAAGTTTAGAATCATTTGAATCACATGTTTAGAATCATTTGAATCACATGTTTAGAATCATTTGAATCACATGTTTCTCCTTTGTAGTCTAAGAATGGGGATGTAACTTGTATGGATATCTTTGAGTCTCACCACTTTGTATTTCCTCCTCCTCCCCTACTCTCAGCCTTAGCCTCTTGGAAACTCTCTCATTATAGTCTGAATTCTGATCCAGCTTTGCGAGGGTGGACTGGAAATTATTTGCCTAAAGGTGGCGCCAGTAAAACCAAAGCAGCCTCAGAGAGAGACTTCATGACAATGAACAAGGCAGCCGTGGCTGATGGACTTGTCACAACGGAAGAAACTAATGACTACAGGGCAACACATGATATAAGGAGGTCACCTTGGAATAGGAAAGAATTGTCTGGCAAGATGAGGTCCAGGAGGTTACCCCCCACCATGGTGTTCGGAATTCCCAGCAGGTTGTTCAATCTTTGTGTTTGTTTGTTTGTCTTAGAAATACTTTTATTCTTGTTATAAACTTAAAATTGAACATAGATCAATTAATTAATTTTTTTCAAACTATCCATTTTTATTTTATTAAACCTATATATGTCTATGGCCTATTTCAGTCGCGATGCTTTGGTAAGTCATTATAGAAATGAGATGAATGCCTGGGCATTGACTATAGTCAGAATTATGTCAGTTCCCCCTCTCTTCATGCAGCTCATATGTCCACATGAAAGGAAGGTGTCTATTATCTATACATTTTGGAATCAGGGGTTCTGCCAGGGTTTAGCTGCAAGCTGTGCAAAAGTCTCCAGCTCTTGTTTTTTTCCTCAGGGCTGACTTCAGAAGCCTTTCCCATGTTTGGGTAAAGGCACAAGGAAGCAGAGTTTTGAATTCAAGGCTTTCCTTCTCCTCTGTGGATAGCCAATCAAAGCTAATGAGCCCCTCTTGTCCAAAGCTTACAGGTTTAGGTGCTAGTTGCTTGCTTTTTTCCATAATCCTCCCAATATGGACCCAAGATCTCAGTCACTTGTGAAGGCGAGGAGTTGGACTGTTGTAAGAGACTATTTGAGACACATGCCTTTATAATCCTTTAATAAGCAGTAGAGTGCTAATATCCATTACCACTTTCAGCAATAACAATCATTCAGCACCAACATCAGACTATAGTATTTTTCTATCAGCTGCTGAGGCAGTAATGGTTTCACATTTCATTTCATTCATCTAAATGTTAATTAAAATTTGTGTTTAAAAATTAACTCACTACAGCATAAGTCAAACCAAAAAATGAACTAAACTATTTCTTATAACGTCTATGGATGTATGCAGATTTTTGAATGGTAGTATGTGTAGGTTGGTGGAAGGGGGGATTGGTTTCATAATCCAATATATGAATATAATAATTACCACCCCTTCAATACACTCTGTCTTCAGAAAGTTATCTTGATAGCCCTGAGTTCAAACCCTGCTTTCTCGTATCCCCCAGGAGATTTAACTTGAGTGCATTTTTTTTTTCTTCTAAAGTGAAGTTATAAAAGTTAAAAACTTATATGTAATTATCCCTAAGAATTATATTAAAATCTTTTGCAGAACATTTTTATATTTAAGTCTAGTCTCTGAACAGACCATCTAGTAATAAACTTTCCTTTCTAAACAGACAATGTAGTAATAAACTTTCTTCTCTAAACAGACCATCTAGTATTAAACTTTCCTCTCTGAACAGACCATCTAGTAATAAACTTTCCTCTCTAAACAGACCATCTAGTAATAAACTTTCTTCTCTAAACAGACCATCTAGTAATAAACTTGCCTCTCTAAACAGACCATCTAGTAATAAACTTTCCTCTCTAAACAGACCATCAAGTAATAAACTTTCCTCTCTAAACAGACCATCTAGTAATAAACTTTCCTCTCTAAACAGACCATCTAGGAATAAACTTTCCTCTCTAAACAGACCATCTAGGAATAAACTTTCCTCTCTAAACAGACCATCTAGGAATAAACTTTCTTCTCTAAACAGACCATCTAGTAATAAACTTTCCTCTCTAAACAGACCATCTAGGAATAAACTTTCCTCTCTAAACAGACCATCTAGGAATAAACTTTCCTCTCTAAACAGACCATCTAGGAATAAACTTTCCTCTCTAAACAGACCATCTAGTAATAAACTTTCCTCTCTAAACAGACCATCAAGTAATAAACTTTCCTCTCTAAACAGACCATCTAGGAATAAACTTTCCTCTCTAAACAGACCATCTAGGAATAAACTTTCCTCTCTAAACAGACCATCTAGGAATAAACTTTCCTCTCTAAACAGACCATCTAGTAATAAACTTTCCTCTCTAAACAGACCATCTAGGAATAAACTTTCCTCTCTAAACAGACCATCAAGTATTAAACTTTTCTCTTTGAACAGACCATCAAGTAATAAACTTTCTTCTCTAAACACACCATCTAGTAATAAACTTGCCTCCCTAAACAGACCATTTAGTAATAAACTTTCCTCTCTAAACAGACCATCTAGTAATAAACTTTCCTCTCTAAACAGACCATCTAGTATTAAACTTTCCTCTCTAAACAGACCATCTAGTAATAAACCTGCCTCCTTAAACAGACCATCTAGTAATAAACTTTCTTCTCTGAACAGACCATCAACCCCTATCTATGAAGTTATAGAACACAAATATCAAGACCAATGGATGAAAGAAAGACAAAATTTGTTGAGTAATAAAAGGGCAGAAGAAGTCAAGGTAATTGATTAATAAATATATATGTATATTATGCTTGAATCTTTGAATTGGTTGATTTTTCTGTGTGTTTGCTGTTTTGTCTATTTGCTAAACTAAAAACTTTTAAGCTCTGATAAATTCTTAAATTTGCTGTTCTTTATTTTTAAGTCTACTAATAATTTGTTAAAGTTTTGTTTTTTGTTCAATAAGATTTTACAGACTGAAGCAACATCTTGAAATATTGACTTAATATTTAAATTTTTTATTATTTTTTTTATATTTTTTTTTTTACATTTATTTTCATCTTTCTTATGTTTTTAATACTTCCTCCAGTTCAAAAGATGTTGAAGCTTTGTTTCTAGGATTAATGTTTATTTAAACAAATTGACCACATTCTGATAAATAATCGTCATTTTATAAATATGGTATAATTTTTTTTTAATTGTCAACTATTGTTACAAATCAAAAGTCAGTTATTGTTGAGGTTATCTGTCTGAAGAGAGACAATTAGCAAATTAACATTTATTTGGATATCTCAAGATGCTAACAGGTGCATTTGCTAATATCATTGTTAATATCATTTCTGTAAGTGTATCATAAAATTATTTATGTGTGATAATTGGGGGTCATTGTTTGTCAAAAACATTAACTAGTTGTTTGTTTTTTTTACTAACTTGTTATTTTAGAAACCAGAAGTAATGGTAAATATAATAGTTCTATATTACTTAACTCTTTGTGTTTAATGTAGTTCTGTTTTGTCAAACTCTTTAAATGTGTTCAAGATTGTGGCGTCCAGAGTATTTGAATGTTTTTGGCCTGATTCAGTTGCATTACTTTCTCTATAAAATAAGACATTAATATTGCAGGTTCATTACTTCAATGGATAGAGTTACTTCTAGATAGAGAGCAAACTGTGGTCATAAATGATTGAAATCTATAGAGCATTACTGCAATATTCCTTTACTACACTTAAGTATTAAAGTTTTCTTCAGACCACCTCACGTCTGCTAAACAAAAATATTGAAATTCTGGTGCTTCAACAGCTATTCTTAATAAATGTGTTGAATTGTTTGATAAGTTAAGTTGGCTTCAGTTAGTACCATTAAAAAGTTATTCCATCTTTCAATAACCTTGGAAATCCTGTGGAAGTTGCCAGCTTTCCTTGTCAGATAACTTATTTCTAATATGCTCTTAGTGAAATCATAGATTTTTAAATCTCTTACAAGGGGTTAATAATAGCAGAGAATTTTTTTGGATTATAGCTTGAGAGTATGCTTCAGGAATATGTATCTTATTTTAATATGTAACATCAGAAAGAATGATGTCAATCATAAGTGTGTCATTTCAATAACTTCAGCCAATAATGAACAGCCACCATAGTTGTCTTTACTTAGTCTAAAGTCAACTTGAAACAAAGAATTTTGTATTTGTATAATTTAAAAAAACAAATCAAAACAGCAACAATAGACCTGCAGATTACTTATCCTCTTCTATGATTGGCAGGCCACAACTTTCTATACTAGTGCATGAAACAGTTTTATCTGCTTGGAAGCTTCATGATTGAATGCTATTCAAAAACGCTTAGAATGCTTATGTTTTTAAAGTGTAGCTTTTTCTGTACGCAGCTTATGTTTTTGAAAACAGATATGACTCCTCAAGTTTTGTTTGATAAAAAGTAAAGTACTCCTCTCAGACCTTGTGATCTATGCGGGCAGATGATGTTGTCTATGTCTGTGGCCCACAGTTTGTAAGGGTGTCATGTGGCCAGCACACTGACCGAAGGCCTTTTCTTTTTCCCCAACAAATGGGTTGGGTGAACTAAGGGGCCACCCTAAAAATCTCAGAATTTTAAATCCCAATCTATACCAGGATTCAAACACAAGATGCCAATTAACATTCAGCCTCTTCATCCTCATGTTTTGTTTAATATTTGCTAACAATTTATAGAAATATCATCCGGGGGGGGGGGGGGGGGCCTCAAAAATAAATAAAAAAGCTGTTGCAAATAATAGTTTGACTGATCTAAAAAAAAAATTCAATACCCAGCGCCTTGAAAATTATTCAAATTTTGTTTTGCATTATCCTAACAGTGTCATAACATGAGCTACATTACTGGAGGACAATGTCCTGCTGTCCTGTAGGGACATTCAACATATATTTACCTTCATTGAGTTTCTTATGTCAAACAAATGATCCAGCACAAGGCTGTGCTTTCCAAAGACTGACACACTAAGGCCGCCAGTTGACACAGGCACTTACACAGACGCTTTGTCCAATATCATATATAGAAAAGGGGGGGGGGGGACAAACTCAACTCATATGTTACAAACTTTGTGTTAAGTTAAAAAGTAACAAACAAACCAAAAGTAAATATTTGGTTACCTATCCCTTTCCCCTCCCACCCCAAACAATTATATTTCCCCCATTTACCATTCTCTGAATACAACAAATGTAATAACTATATTGTGTATCATATTGTTTACCTTTGTAGTTAACTATGAAGTCAATCTAAATGGTGGACTTTAAATTTAGCTAAGTGTATAGCTAAGTGTATAGTTTGTACAATAGCCATATAGTTAGCCAGTGCCATTACCTGTATCTTTGACTATTTGTATAGTAGGCTTATATTTAGCCAGTAGACACGTATATTTCACCTCCCAATATAAAACAGACTTATGATTCACCTCTTAGTACATAAGTGTATATAAAGCTTTCCATTGAGTTTTTTTTTTTTCATTTCTAGAGTGCAGGTCAAGAGTTCACTTAACTAGAATAGTTACAGACATCTGAACAAAGGATTTTCTTGTGATTAATATTTATTCTCTTATTAAAATCTATTTCAAAACTGTAACATTATTATTTCAAACTTTCTGCAGGCACACCCTGAACTTCCATTATATATACATTTCATTTTGAATGGAGCATGCTCTCAAACTGTTCTTGTATACTGTACTCTTTCTTGTCATTCCATGTTGTAGAAGATTTGAAGGAGGGTTAAGAAAATTAAGAAAGATAATTTAAAATGTGATCACAAAGCTTGACCATAAAACTATTCTAACATCAATTACTTAGACTTAGGTCCTCCCGCACCATTCAGCGCATTGGGCGGCAAGCTGTCTCCATAAAGATCTGTCACTGGCAATGTCGGAAGCCTCCTCCCACCTGGTGTCCACTGTTCTGAGGTCCTCCATGAAGGTGTGTTGCCAAGTAATACGGGGACGTCCCTGTTTGCGCTTTCCTCGTATTGGCTTCCATGTTATCGCAACTCTTGGTGTGTGTAATTCATTTTGACGTAGAACATGTCCCGCAAACCTCATGCGATGCTCTGTCACAACCTCACTAAGTGTTCGACTCCAAGTTCGGCATAGGATTTCCTTGTTTGAGACCCGATCAATTATCTTATCTTATATATTACAGACATTACTTCAAAAAAGATGATAATTATGTCCTACTTTTAAAAAACAAGAATTCAGTAATTTCATTTAGATCAAAGTAACCAGGTCTTATTGGTTAACCACAAGGTCTCTGCTGCTAGGTCCCCAGGACTAACAAAATAAAACATTCTGAAAAAAAAAAATTAGATGACATTTGTTTGTTTTGTCTATGTTAGGTCTATGATTATCTGATTGAATCACTTCATTTTAAAATATTTACAGAGAAGAGTAATGTCTGCTCCAGTTGTAAGTTCATAGTTCGAATCTGACCTTGAAATCTCTTTTAGTGAATCTATTTAGTTATAGTACTAGACTTTTCAAGTAGTTAGCTCTAGTGTAATTAGATGACATTTCTAGCTACTTAGATCTCATTGTGTAATATCCTTTTCATAATCCATTAGAAAACTTTTAAAGCTTTAATATTAGTGTAACTTCGTAACATTGTCATTGCATTTAGTATACATACACTTTACATTGTATTAATACATCCTTTTAACTTTCCTAACTAATGTTGACATTATACAAATATACCTGATTTCTTTAAATGAATCCTGTCGAACATTTTAAGATATTGTTATATTATAGAGAAGAAAAAAGAGACATCACTTCAGTTTGACTAACTGACAATAACTGACTAAATAAAACAGAAGTCTGATGGACATTTCTTTGTGACTACAGGGACATCCCATGATGGTCTGTACAAGAAACACATTCAAAGAAGTCAACTAGGACTACATAGTTTCTTGTAAAGTTTATCAAAGTTCAAAAGAAATGAATACAGTTAGTGCTAGTGCAATGATTTTATATTATTTGAAAGATTGTTATATATGCTAGTGCTATATCACTGCAAGTATACTTTGCTTTTGTTTTCTCCTGTTCATTTTGCTTCACATTTTCTAATCATTTTACTATCAACCATAATTTAGTCTGACAAATAGATTTGCATAGTCTTACGAATCTATTTATAAAATATTAGTACCATTTGCAATAGGCCTGCTGTTTCAGCAATTCTGACACAAACGAACTTAGACTGTTAAACAATTTAAAATGTAAATTTGAATGCTGAATACTTTAATTAAGATCTTATCATTTGTTAATGTAAATTATAATGAACAACGCTTATTCAGATTATAATGTTAGATAACTTATTATTTAGTGTTAAATACCTTAATTTAGTTCTTAAGTTATACTGTACATTACTTTAGAATTTAAATTATATTGCTTTGACACCTAGATTTATTTTTTTATTATTTATTTAGATCTAATGGCATTTTATCTTCTAAAAATGAACTTTTCTCTTTAGCAAACAATTCTGATCAAATGTTTGCATCTTATCATGATTAATTATATAATTATTTTTTTAAGTTAGTATATATTTCCTACTTTAGAGAAATTCGATGGAAAAAAAACTGATTAAAAAAACAGCACATTTTGCTTGTATTATTGATGTTAGATTACTTTAAATGTTAAGCAATTGAAGGTTAAAATTTTTTAAAAATTAGATCTAATATTTCAAAGTATTGATTAAGATATTTTTTATCTACAGGCTGGTCGTAGCAATGGTATTGTGTATGAGACTAGAGCCTCTTTACTTAGAACTTACCAGAACCCTGTGGACCCAGCACCCTTGTGGCAGCTGCCAAGATTCACAAAATCTGTAAGAAAATAATGTGACAATAATAAAAAAATTTACTGTTTTTTTTTTTTAGACAGAAATATACCATGCTAAAAAGGTTTAGATAATAGTAAGATTTTACCAAGGCTTTTGACAAAGTTCACCACCATAGTTTGCTTACAAAATTAAAACATTTTGGCATTGATGGTCCGTTTCATCAGTGGATTAAAGATTTTCTGATAGGATGAGAACAAACTGAAATAATAAATGGCTCTAAATCAATACAAATAACAATAAACTCAGGTGTACCTCAAGGAACCATCTTAGGTCCACTACTATTTTTTAATTTACATAAATGATTAACCAAATTGCATTAGTTCAGGATCAAAAGATTATTTGCAGATGATTGCAAAATATATAGAACAATAAAAACAAAACAAGATGCAGACATTTTACTTAGAGAATTAGATGAATTACAGAAATGGGAATCAAATTGGAGCATGTCCTTCCACCCAGAAAAATGTCAGTTATTAAGAGTAACAAAAAAATTTGACTAGAGTAACACCTTTAGTAAAATCACTAAATTTAGAAAGCCTTCAGGATAGAAGACTCAAAAGTAAAGTAGCAATTATACATAAAACACTGAACCATAATCTTCAAATACAAAAACAAAATCTAATAAAATACTCAGAAAGTCACAAAGATAATAGCATATTCCTCATTCCATATGCTAGGACAAATTTGTACAAATACTCCTTCTTCCCTAGAGCTTTTAGAGCATGGAATGGGTTGCGTGAGCTAGCCAGGAAAACCAGTGATTTGGCAGAATTTAAGTCATTGGTTAATATGCATGACTAGATGCATGACGCATAGGACATAATCATCTTCTTTTTTGAAGTAACATCTGTATTATATAAGATAACATTTAGAGCATAGAAGAGGAAGAGCTATCTAGTGGGAAGCGTGGTTGAGTACACTTGAATTTGGCTTGGCTTGGCTACATATGAAGGGGGTTCGAGGTTGGACACAACACCCGACTCGAGCAGAGTTGTGTTTACTGAGAGCCTAAAGATACTCAGATACCCCCTCCCCCAAATGGTCCACAAATGAGATTGGACCATAGCGCTCTGAAAATGCTATAAGCATGAAAGTAGCGCTATATAAAAGCTATAATATTGAGTCACAAGATATTCCTACCCCAGATCTGTTTGGTAAAATAGTTTTATCAAAGTGTTATTCCTCATGGGCTTTTAGTGCTGGTTCATGCTGTCCATCTTGAGGAATTCTTTCACACACATGTTATGTGATCACCATTTTCCATGTCAGTACTTTGATCGGTGTCTGAGACATCCTCATAAGACAGCCTATACGGAACAGCTTGAATGATTTTTTGGACTGGGCTTGTGGGCTTAACCCAATCTCTCAAAGAAAGTTCATTCAAAATAAAGTCTAGCTGAGTAATAAGGTAACCCTATTGTGTCAAGTTTTATTTTCTATGTGCTAGTTCACAAACATTTTCAAAAGAGTCGGCCAAAAGTAGTTTTTCAAATAATTTTAAAATAATCCATACCTAATGTCAAGTCTCAATTCTATTTTTAGATAACTAACAATGTTTCTCTCTGCGCAGGCCAAGGCTCAAATACAAAGTTTTCGTACAAACGTAGACAAATCAGCATCTTTCAATTACCTGAAAACAGACAGAGTTGGCAGACAAGGAGATTTTGGAATAGGAATTTATGAAAAACCTAAGAATTAACTTTGTGACTATTGGTAAATGTTAATTGTGTCCATTTTTTAATGATTTCTTTGACTCCTGTTAAGGTTTTTATATTGAAAACTATTTTGCACAAGACTTTTTTTGTTTAACACTTGAATCTGTGATACTTTGAACTGTTCTAGCACTTTGATGTATGTTTGAATATTGTGTATGAGAGTTCTCTTAATTAAATCACACTGAAGTATTTGTTGCAAGTATGCATGTGTTCAACAATGAATATTTCAGTGAAAATATATTTGGTGCATTCTGGATTATTTATTCACGCATTTATGTTTGCGCAAGAATTATTTTGTTCTATTAACATTTATTACTTAGGGTTAAGTTTAGCTTATTGCTATGTCTGGGTCAAGTTTAGCTTATTGCTATGTCTGGGTCAAGTTTAGCTTATTGCTATGTCCTAAACTCTTCTTGAATATCACCATTTACCTTCTATTTTAATAAGGGAATTCCATTGTTAGATAAAAATAGAGCAATTGAGTTCTCAAACACACCATAAGAAAAAAAAAAAAGAACTTAAGAACTCTTTTTGTGTAAAATAATCAGGCCATGTCTGGAAAACATACTTGATGTATAGTTTAGCCATATCTGAACAGGGGAGATGGTGGCTGAGTAGTTGGCTACGGAACCAAGAGGTCTCCAGTTTAATCCCAGTTAAGTCTAGGACTTTGATTTTGAACTTTGAAATTTTTAGAGTGTTCCTAAATCCACAAACTCTAATCGGAACCTGACGTATGTTGGGGAAAAAAGGCAGTTGGTTGCTAATGCTTGCCACATGATGCCCTTGTTTAACGTCAGCAATAGGAAGAGATGAGTTTTACATAGATCTTAAAAGGGTTTCTTTACCCTTTATGCCTGTATGTGGACAGATTGAATCATTAATGGTCCAATAAATGAAATGTCATATACTTTGTTTCATTTTTTATGTATATAGTTATTATGGAACGCTAAAAAGTTATTTGAGATTAAGTCAACATATTTGTCTCAGTGTTTGCTGCTAGTGAATGACTAGAATATAGTGTGAGAGGAAATTTGTTTCAAAATCACTTGTTTGTTATTTTATATGAAAAAAATTTATTGATTGCTATGTACTAACATATTCTTCATGTTATATTATTTTATATGTTTCTATGAACTAAACATTTTTTATTGACTGTGATGTATTTTTCTTTCTATTTTCAATGTATTTTCTAAAAATTACTTTGCCGAATTATCCTTTTTTCAGCTTTATAGCAAGTTTTTTTTTTTTAAAGAAAAATATTTCCCCAATTTTCAAGGTTAGGTGACCAAGGATAAATTCATTGGCTTTAGAATGACAGAGTCTGAAGTTCCAATCCCACTTGGGATTGTGAGATAAATGGAGGACATCCCCAAGTTCATTTAGCTTTACAATCAATCTGATTGTTTAAACTTTATGTGATTCGTCATTGTGTTGACCACACGGCACCCTCATCAGATGTTGGCCATGACTGTGAACCAGCTGATTCATGTCTGAAATTGTTTATTTTGCCTGCATTAAAATGTTGTGACTAATATGTATAATTTTTCCCAAAAAAATTTCATATCACATAAAAACTAATTTGTTATAAAATTTCTAAAAAAAAAAAAAAGAAAGCTTCAAAACTTATCAATGATTGCAAAAACATTACATTCTTCTTCTTCTTCTTCTTCTTCTTCTTCTTCTAGCCAGCTTTATTGCTGCTGAGCTGTGAGCTCTTTTGCAGTCTGTGCCAAGGAAAAAAAGTGTGCTGTTTTCTTCAGTTGTTCAGCACTGCCGTACAGGGTGTTGGTTATGTTGGGCTGTAGTGGATGTAGGGTCTGCCTAAAGGTGGATTAGGGAGGGGCATTCAAAGAGAATATGTTTTACGGGGGAGTTATGTAGAGTTTATTTTGTTCAGGTGGTTATTTAATAAAAATGTAATACAAATACACAATTTTAAAAATTAAATTCAATAATGAATTAATATTATAGGGCCTTTTGTTAAAACTTGAATTTAATATCACCGCCATTAGTGCCATTTCATTCTGTTCTGGACTATTACCTATGTTTTTTGTTTTTTTTTACTTTTTGTAGACACTACAATGGCTGAGTGGTAAAGTGCTTGGATCCTGGGATTTTTAATTTCAGGATCTTTAGGGACACCTCTGAGACCACCCAGCTCTAATGGGTACCTGACATTAATTGGGGAAAAGTAAAAGCGGTTGGTCGTTGTGCTGGCCATATGACACCTTCATAAACCGTGGGCCACAAAAACAGATGATCTTTACGTCATCTGCCCCTTAGATCACAAGGTCTGAAAGGGGAACTTTACTTTTTACTTCAACTGTATCCATGGATTATCTTCCTGGTTTCTTCTACTTTCTTCTCTCTTCACTTATTGAGTGGTATCTTCAAACATTCCTGGCCATCAAGTCAGCTCTCTCTCTCTCTCTCAGCTTCCATCATCTGAAATGGATCACTCCTGTAATCTGTAGACTTTTGTGTCCTTCTTTGAATCTGTATAGTTGAAATGATGTTGAGCCAGAAGGTTCTCAGACTTTGTCACTAACTCTTGTTTTTTGAAAGCTTTCAGCTTCATGCTTATCCTATTTCTTTACAAACATTCTGATAATAGATATTATAATTACATAAATGTGAGTAGCTAGACTTTGGTGGCAAATATTTGAAAGGGTGGAAAAAATTTGAAAACTTTCTTTTCAGTGTGTTTCAAAATCCTAATCTTTGATTTTGTCTAAATGCTTTACTTTATTCTAACATAACTATTGTGTGATGCATGCATTAGTTATTATTGAAACAAAACTTTAACTTTGTTTAATTAAAATCTCAATATTTAGTTTTCAAGATGTATTTTAAAAATGTTATTTCTAAGTCCAAAATCGTTTCTAATAGCATTTTGTTTTAAATGAGTAATTATTATTGTCAAATATGTTCAGATTTTTATAAAATTTTCACCATTTCCATTATTTAGTTCAATACAATACATGTGTTAATAGAAAAAAGAAAGCTATAGTTAACAATAGCAAATTAACATTTGGTTATATATTAAAGACATTACTTCAAAAAAGAAGATAATTACGTCCAAGAATATAAGAAATTATCCCAAAATATCCTAACTCTTGCTAAGAAGTTGTAAGTTGATCAGGTCTTATGTAACACACTTAGAATTACAGTTGTATTGTAACTTTGTCATTTGTGTTGACGCCAAAAAAATGTGTAATTGTGTTTCATTTGAAATATATTAGTTATCTATATTTATTTGAGCAAATGTCTATATTTGACTCTAGTTTTGTAAAATTCGTCCATAGTTATGAACCATTTGTTAAATAGTTTTTTTTTATTTTTGTAACCAAATTTATTTATTTTTTATCTTAACAAAAACTGTTTGTGGGATTACAGGCCTGTATTATTTGTTCAGTATTATAATTGAACAGATTTTTTTTTCCATCATGATGTTCAGATGGTTCAAGTATTATTTTCAGCATTACCTGGTCAAAACAATTGCACTAAATGATATACATTAAAAATCAAATGGGCAAACAAATGAATCAGCATTGAAGTAGCTTATCCTCTATGACCAGGTTAGATAGACAATTTACTTTGTTGCATAGTCAGCTACTTTGAGCTGCTGTCACATTAATGTGTTTCTTTTCGATTTGTTCTCATTATAATGACAATGTAGAACTTTGGTTTCTCATCCATTGGCTTTAATTTGATGCTTGTGTTACATGCAGTGTACATACAGAACTACATCTATATTTATATAATACTTCTATATATTTACTCTATTTTCATATATATCCATCTACTGCAGTGAATCACCCTCACTTTTTAAATAAAAAAACAGATCATCATATTACCAAACCACTTTTTGATAGATGCCCACATGGGATACAATTTAAATTTTTTTTAAAATTATTTTTTGAGACTTTTCAAAGAAGTCTGTGATTGATATTTTGTGTCTTAATAAAATCATTAGTTGACATAGGCTCTTAGTTCTTTTCAGTTTTGTCTCTAAAATTAGCTTCAATGTTTCTAGATTCTAAAATACATTTAATTCATAGGTGTTACTGTCAACACTGTTACAGACTCCATGGTCCATTAGGGATGCCTGATTTCACCTATGAACAGCGTGTGAGTTTCCATCATGCTCCGGCAAGAAACCAAATGATGAAACGGAAAAATGGTTTCATTGTTGAGACAAGTCCCAAAAAGCCAGTAGAGTCTGGGAGCACTTAATGTGTCCTGACTGCATCTTCCCATGGTGCCCAGGCTTTAAAAAGTTATTATAACATTGTGAAGGATGGATC
Source organism: Biomphalaria glabrata (assembly GCF_947242115.1). NCBI lineage: Eukaryota > Metazoa > Mollusca > Gastropoda > Planorbidae > Biomphalaria > Biomphalaria glabrata. The sequence continues at coordinate 46,842,350 of NC_074719.1, forward strand.
ACAGTCACCTTAGTTCATATTTTGCACTGTTCAGGCCTAATTTGGACTTTGCGAGTACTGTGACTCTCGCCTCACCGTGGAACATATCCTCGTTGATTGCCCCAGATACCAGGATGTCAGGGCGAAATATTTTAGAGCCACTAATCTAAAAACACTATTTAATAATGTCGACCCTGGGAAGGTACTGGGCTTTATTCGGGAAGTGGGGCTATCTACGAAGATCTGATTTCTGAATTTGTGAACATGCACTATTTACATTAGATTTTTACCAAATATTTAAATTTTTACTACCTTTAGTATTTTAACTGTGAATAGACCTTGATTTTAATTATATGACTGTATAGAATCTGGCCCTTGTTGTTTAGAGAGAGAGTAGTCCTTAAGGGACTGCAGGCACGACATGGCCTAAATTGTGCCGATGTGCCTCAAATCCAAAAATCAAATCAAATCAACCTAATTTGGAATCACTGTGGCCCCACTGTGCTAGAAGAAAGAGAAAACTGAGTCTCATATTCTTTTTGACTGCCCCAGACTTGCTGATCTCCATCTTGACAAGTCTGGGTAACCACAATTGTTAATAATAACAATCTTTATCATCCATACGGAAATTTGTCTTACAATTTGTGCATTACACCAAACAAAACATTATAATAATAGAAAACCAAAATATACATTCACACCAGACTCACTCTTAATTTGCATGCAAAAATTTTATATCAGATAGTTTCTATTTAATGATTTGATAGCCAGGGGAACAAAAGAGTTTTTGTGTCTGTTTGTCTTTGCTATCTGTGTCTTGTATCTCTTTTGTGATGGTAAAATCACAAAATCCTGACCTAAAGGGTGATATTTTATTTCTAGCATCTTTTTAGCTTTCTTATGAATGTTTTTCTCAAACAGCTTAATGATGATGTTGAGTGTTGTTATGGATTGAGTGTTGTTATGGATTGAGTGATTCAATGGTAACAGTGGGAAGATTGGTTAGCGATTGGTTGTGAATGATGCAACATAGGTGTCATTGTCGTCATATGGTCTTAGGTAGGACAGACGACTCCAGAACGTGAGACTGAAAGGTTGTGTTGTTGTAGTGAGTTAGATTTTGTTAAAAAATATTATCACTTAAGTTTTCTATATTTATTTCATTTATTACAAGTTGATTTTGTCTATATTAATTACAAAGTTATATTTAGTATTGTTCACAAGGAAGTTATTCAAGTTATTTGAAGTTTTATTCGTTAAGATATATTACGCCGGTTTCGTTGTCTACCAGCAGCTTGGTGCTACAAGATAATGACAGGCCAGAACAAGTGTTTTAGTTACAATTGTATTATGATTGATATTCAAATAAATGGTTACCTCACAGATTTATGCTTCTAAAAGTAAATATTTGAAAATATAAAGTTTTGTCTTTACTTTTGAAAAAGTGCACCAATACATTACTTCCTAAGAACCAGCTGGGGCCTTAATGTTTGTACCCTTGTATCTAATCAAGTCATTAACTTATGGGTGTCTATTATATAAGTTGACTCACCAGTTTGCAGCACCCAGTGCTACACTCTGGCAGAACCTGCAACGCCGCTGACCCCAAACTGTATAGGCACTGCCATTCCTTTGGAGCAAGGAGAGGGGGGAACTGATGTGTGGGCGACATCGTTCTGACCACAGCTAATGTCCAGGCGTTCATCTCATTTCCATGAGATGATCCATAGTCACTTCGCGACTGAAGGAGGAGGCTTTATTTTTTGTCTCAGTTATATGTTCCCCAGTCTTTGTAAGATTTCTCTATGTCTGTTTTAGAAGCCAGTTGCTTGAACCTCCTACAATTGCACTGAACTATATTGTCTAAAGCAAGTACTCATTCCACAGCCCAATATGAAATAGCTGCTCCACCCAGCCTTGAAGTCAAACAATAATTACTTAGGACAGATAAAACCAATTGTTTGAGTTGAACAACTTTAGGCATTTTTTTTAAAAGAGAAAGATTTGAGGATATTAGGAAAATGTACTGACTACTTTATTAGGAAAATGTACTATTTTATTAGGAAAATGTACTGACTACTTTATTAGGAAAATGTACTGACTACTTTACTAGGAAAATGTACTGACTACTTTATTAGGAAAATGTACTGACTACTTTACTAGGAAAATGTACTGACTACTTTATTAGGAAAATGTACTGACTACTTTATTAGGAAAATGTACTGACTACTTTATTAGGAAAATGTACTGACTACTTTATTAGGAAAATGTACTGACTACTTTATTAGGAAAATGTACTGACTACTTTATTAGGAAAATGTACTGACTACTTTATTAGGAAAATGTACTAACTACTTTATTAGGAAAATGTACTATTTTATTAGGAAAATGTACTGACTACTCTATTAAGAAAATGTACTGACTACTTTACTAGGAAAATGTACTGACTACTTTATTAGGAAAATGTACTGACTACTTTATTAGGAAAATGTACTGACTACTTTATTAGGAAAATGTACTATTTTATTAGGAAAATGTACTGACTACTCTATTAAGAAAATGTACTGACTACTTTATTAGGAAAATGTACTATTTTATTAGGAAAATGTACTGACTACTTTATTAGGAAAATGTACTGACTACTTTATTAGGAAAATGTACTGACTACTTTATTAGGAAAATGTACTATTTTATTAGGAAAATGTACTGACTACTTTATTAGGAAAATGTACTGACTACTTTATTAGGAAAATGTACTGACTACTTTATTAGGAAAATGTACTGACTACTTTATTAGGAAAATGTACTGACTACTTTATTAGGAAAATGTACTGACTACTTTATTAGGAAAATGTACTGACTACTTTATTAGGAAAATGTACTGACTACTTTATTAGGAAAATGTACTGACTACTTTATTAGGAAAATGTACTATTTTATTAGGAAAATGTACTGACTACTCTATTAAGAAAATGTACTGACTACTTTACTAGGAAAATGTACTGACTACTTTATTAGGAAAATGTACTATTTTATTAGGAAAATGTACTGACTACTTTATTAGGAAAATGTACTGACTACTCTATTAGGAAAATGTACTGACTACTTTACTAGGAAAATGTACTATTTTATTAGGAAAATGTACTGACTACTTTATTAGGAAAATGTACTGACTACTTTATTAGGAAAATGTACTGACTACTTTATTAGGAAAATGTACTGACTACTTTATTAGGAAAATGTACTGACTACTTTACTAGGAAAATGTACTGACTACTTTATTAGGAAAATGTACTGACTACTTTACTATGAAAATGTACTGACTACTGTATTAGAAAAATGTACTGACTACTTAATTAGAAAAATGTACTGACTACTTTATTAGGAAAATGTACTGACTACGTTATTAGGAAAATGTACTGACTAGTTTTATTTTTTAATGTTTCCATATTCAGTCCACTATTTCAGTTCCATATAAATATGCATTCAGTTTTAATAAGTGTTTTGAAAGTATTGTTTTAAATATACAACGCCAAAATTCTATAAGTTGAAAGATTAATTTTTTATTGACCCACAGTGCCCAACACTAAGTCTATCTACTGTACTATTTACACATTAATTGTATTTCAAGTTTATATAAACATCATGTTATTAATAAAAAAAAATATTTTAAGTAACAAAATAACAAATTAATTTCAGTACAAGCATCAACAATACTAAAGTTAGTGAGGGACATAAACATCTTAGTAACCAACAGAAGGGGGCTCCAGTTTTAATTCCAATGTAGACAAGAATTTGTTAATTTTGGATTTGACTCCAGTTAAGTCCATAAAAGTTAGCACAAAAGTGTTTTTCCAGATACCTTCTACCCACCCCACCCCCCAACATGTCCACAAAATTGATCTGACCAAAGCATAATGAGCATACAAAACCAGTAATAATCAACATTAGAAGGCCTCAAAATCATTGAGTTGCAATATATCACCCTATACTTATAAGTCTCTAAATAAATGTAATCAACTTTATCTCCACACACTGGAAATTTTGGGTTAAAGTATAAGTGTATTAAATGTACTAACACATGTTATGGTCATGTCTTCCTTTAATTTATTTTCTCATGCCATGCAGTCAATGCATTATCTTCTCTAAATGTAAGTGTTGCATCATGGGAAATTTTATTTTTTATAGTGGTCTGTTTGATATGTTTCAGATGTTCCTTCTGATTTTATAGAAAATACGAAAAACATAAATATATGTTACCCTGCGGACCGAGTTGTTTAACTTGGTCCGGCAGGGTTACATATATGCATGTTTTTCGTATTTTCTATACAGTCGTTTACCCCTGCAGCAGTAATGCTTTGTTTTTTTAGTCCTTCTGATTTTGTGGATATTTACATTCTAGTTCAAGCCTTCCACAGAACAAATGGGGAAAGCATTGAGCAGGGTTCAAACCTAAGACCCCGGAACGACAATCCAGAGTGCAAACCACAAAACCAAACAGCCATTCAATTTTTTAATATTTAGGTTGAAATTTTAAAGTGTACTATTTCATGGTCATATGTTTGATTCTTTTTATTTAACATTCAATTCTATTTCCCTTTACAAAACAAAACCAAATTTAAATAAACATCTTGTCATTAATGTGAAAAATGGTTGATACAATTAGAAATAAGTTTTGATTGTATTTTAAAGTCAATTATTGATGCAATAAAAGACAGCATAAGCCTGCATGGTATCACAAAAATCAAAATAAACAAAACTATTAATATCATACATGTATTTACATGAGGTACAAACCATCAAAGAAATAAATCCTCAAAGCCTTCTCCAGAAAACTGAAGGCTAGAGCAATGTGAGAAATCAAGCATCGGTATCCACAGTGAAATTAAGATAATAGCAAAGTAGTAAGTCAAAAAAAAGTAAGATTCCCCTTTTAGACTTTATGATCTATAGGGCAGATGATGTAAAGGTCATCTGTATCTGTGGCCCATGGTTATGCAAAGTAAGCTTGATAACTGTTAAACATGACTACCTAACAAATTGACACTATCGAGTTGAAACCTGTTCTGAAACTCACTTTGAGACTATGTAATTAACTTAGAATAACAAATATAATTTTGATACTCATAAAACACTTTAAGAAATGCTTATATGGCAGAGTGAAACTTAAGACATGAACTCTAAATGGCCTGGTCATACTCAAATTTGATATTTTGGTTTTCAGTGAGACAAACAGAAAGTAAAAAAAGTGATAACATTAAAACTAAAATCTAAAACTATTTGAATGACACCTTAAGATGTTAAATTCCCACATTGTCAGGCCAAAGAAAAAATATTGTAAATTTCTCTGTATTTGTTGGGTGTCAGCTAGTTGTATATTTCAGCCGGATAGCCTTTGTAAATAATGTTGAAGATAACAGTGCCGCCAATAAATATCAAACAAGTGAAGAGCGAGAAGAGACCAGAGCCTTCCTGCCAGGGATAACGCTTAATGTCTTTCAAATAGGCTGGGCCCAGTGTGATTCCTGAAAAGAAAAACAATGTACCAGTGTAATGAATTTGTTCCAAAATAATCAGAAATGTATATAAAAGCATGGATGTAGAACTGGTTTAAAAAATATGTTTTATTTTGGTTACTTCCTGGTTTAAGTTTTACACAGATTTTGTTAATTTTATAAGTCTTTGGATGTTCCTTCATATTTGAAGATTATAACGTTATAGATATAAAGTACTGTAAAGATGCATGACTAAAAACCTCCCGCAGGATGGCAGTGGGCAGGATTCAAACCTGGGACCATCAAGACCACCAAAAGACAGTACATACAACACGACAAGACAGACATCAGAATTTTATGAAATTTCAAACAGAAAAAGTAAATACAAATGTTTAGGCCACTTTGAATTTTGGTTTTCAAGTGTCTATGAGGAATTATCTCCCCTAGATTGTAATTTTTATGAAAACCATGTAAACAGCAGTCCCCTACATGATATTTCAAAAATGTGTCAATTTTTGTTTTGTTCAGATATATCGTATCACTTTTAAACTCTTTTATCTTCATTCTGTAAGTGCAAGCATTTTTTATCGTTTATACTATAAAGCCATCTTTTAAATAGAAAGTTAGATCTCTATGTTAGTATTGAAATGTTTTCTAAAGTTTTTCATACCTGCAAGTATACCACCAATATGTGCTGCAATGCCAACTCTAATATTGATGGGATCCAGGAACCAGCGTCTGTACACAGCAAGTGCAATCTGGGGGATTACTGAAACATTTGCAAGACATTAACTTACCACACTCATTTGATAGAAAAAAAAACGAAAAATGACTTTAATAATGACATGACATTCACTTTAACATGAGATAACATCAATACAACATTGACTTTAACGTAAGATAACATCAATACAAACATTCACTTTAACATGAGATAACATCAATACAACATTGACTTTAACGTAAGATAACATCAATACAAACATTCACTTTAACATGAGATAACATCAATACAGACATTCACTTTAACATGAGATAACATCAATACAGACATTCACTTTAGCATGAGATAACATCCATACAAACATTCACTTTAACATGAGATAACATCAATACAACATTGACTTTAACATGAGATAACATCAATACAAACATTCACTTTAACATGAGGTAACATCAATACAACATTCACATTAACATGAGATAACATCAATACAGACATTCACTTTAACATGAGATAACATCAATACAAAATTCACTTTAACATGAGGTAACATCAATACAACATTCACTTTAACATGAGGTAACATCAATACAGACATTCACTTTAACATGAGATAACATCAATACAAACATTCACTTTAACATGAGAAAACATCAATACAAAATTCACTTTAACATGAGATAACATCAATACAACATTCACTTTAACATGAGATAACATCAATACAACATTCACTTTAACATGAGATAACATCAATACAAACATTTACTTTAACATGAGGTAACATCAATACAAAATTCACTTTAACATGAGATAACATCAATACAAACATTCACTTTAACATGAGGTAACATCAATACAAAATTCACTTTAACATGAGATAACATCAATACAACATTCACATTAACATGAGATAACATCAATACAAAATTCACGTTAACATGAGATAACATCAATACAACATTCACTTTAACATGAGATAACATCAATACAACATTCACTTTTACATTAGATAACATCAATACAAACATTTACTTTAACATGAGGTAACATCAATACAAAATTCACTTTAACATGAGATAACATCAATACAAACTTTCACTTTAACATGAGGTAACATCAATACAACATTCACATTAACATGAGATAACATCAATACAGACATTCACTTTAACATGAGATAACATCAATACAGACATTCACTTTAACATGAGATAACATCAATACAGACATTCACTTTAGCATGAGATAACATCCATACAGACATTCACTTTAACATGAGATAACATCAATACAGATATTCACTTTAACATGAGATTACATCAATACAACAATCACTTTAACATGAGATAACATCAATACAGACATTCACTTTAACATGAGATAACATCAATACAAACATTCACTTTAACATGAGAAAACATCAATACAAAATTCACTTTAACATGAGATAACATCAATACAACATTCACTTTAACATGAGATAACATCAATACAACATTCACTTTAACATGAGATAACATCAATACAAACATTTACTTTAACATGAGGTAACATCAATACAAAATTCACTTTAACATGAGATAACATCAATACAAACATTCACTTTAACATGAGGTAACATCAATACAAAATTCACTTTAACATGAGATAACATCAATACAACATTCACATTAACATGAGATAACATCAATACAAAATTCACGTTAACATGAGATAACATCAATACAACATTCACTTTAACATGAGATAACATCAATACAACATTCACTTTTACATTAGATAACATCAATACAAACATTTACTTTAACATGAGGTAACATCAATACAAAATTCACTTTAACATGAGATAACATCAATACAAACTTTCACTTTAACATGAGGTAACATCAATACAACATTCACATTAACATGAGATAACATCAATACAGACATTCACTTTAACATGAGATAACATCAATACAGACATTCACTTTAACATGAGATAACATCAATACAGACATTCACTTTAGCATGAGATAACATCCATACAGACATTCACTTTAACATGAGATAACATCAATACAGATATTCACTTTAACATGAGATTACATCAATACAACAATCACTTTAACATGAGATTACATCAATACAACATTCACATTAACATGAGGTAACATCAATACAACAATTATCCATTTTTATCACGATATTCTAGAGCTGCGGTTTCAACCTTTTTAGTTCCGAAGACGTTACAACGATGCGGCGACCCCCACACACACACACACACATACACACACAAACTTGGGATGCATGGTTGACAGGTAGAAACCCGCTTGGCTGCCTATGAAGGAGGCTCGGGTTCTAGTCCCGTTTCGAACAGAGTTGTGTTTGTTGAGCGCCTGAAATCAGCAGGGAAACCTACCATCCACCCCACGGGTCCGTAAAAGAGTTTAAACCAGCGCCTGCCGAGTATGCTCGTAGCATCAAAGGTGGAAAAGCTATTGGGAAAAAAAATTCGTTCATAGGCCTAACTGCTTTTGATGTTGTCATTATAGAAACTGAATATTACCAAAGCGAAGCAATATGTTATTAAATTTTATGTAACATTATTTCTGCTTATAATTCACTTTCACCTATCCATTAGTCTGTAGAACTGTTAGGGGCACCACACATGATCTGTTGACCGTCTTTAACCGTTTCTCTCTGTTTAGGGGCCCACTAGCCATTGTGATACTGTTTCTTATTTCCTCGTGTGTGATGGGTCTTTGTAGGTGATACCTAGGACCTTCTTTAGGGGAAAATTTTTTAACGCGCACAACTTGAAAACACTGTTCGATAGTCTCGACCCTGGGAAGGTACTGGGCTTTGTCCGGGAGGTGGGGTTGTCTACGAAGATTTCATGTGTGAAATTGTGAACATATAATATTTACAAGAGATTTTTACTAAATTATTAAATTTTCACTACCTTTACTATTTCAACTGTGAATAGACCTTGTTTTTAATAACTTCACTAAATAAAATTTAGCTCTTGTGGTATGAAGGGAGAGTAACCTTTTAGGGATTACGGGCACGACATGGCCCAAAGTGTGCCGATGTGCCAAAAACTCAAACTCAAACTCTAGTTCTGCAGTTAGCTAACTGCTTATAATTAAATTGCAAATTAATCGTTTTTTTTTTATTTTATTTCTATTTATTATTTACCAGTTATGTTGCATACTTATGTGATAATTTCACATCATGGCTGAGCATAGATAACCTCCCTTTCTACAGAAACTGCATTGATAATAAACTTTTTGCGACATTGTTTGCAAACAAGCCAACGTTAGTGAGAAGATACACTAGCTCCAGCTGGAATAACCTGCCCAGTGTGCAGCCGAACATTCCGGGCTCACATAGGTCTCAGCAGCCATACGAGGAGGCACAAAACCCCCAGTGCAAAGCCTTCAGCCCCCATGGATGACAAAAGTGGTCATCATCGAACCACGATGGACAAACTATATATAAGTGAGAAGATGGATCTTGTTTCTGTTACACCAGATCAGGAATTGTTTGGCCAGTCTTTGCAAGAGCACAACGACTGTCTTCTTCTGCTCAAGTTTACTTCTGTAGTTAGACTAACATGCTGGGAAAACTCTGTTCCAAGCAAACATTTGTTGGAAATGAAAGACAAAGAAACAGAATCTCTGATAGAACTATGACTGCAAACTCTTGGTCCAGATTGTGTCACTGATACTGTTAACTACCTCACCCTAAGGTCAATGTTAGTCAACAATCACAAAGAGGAGTGGCTCAACCAATGGGCATCAGGAAACACAGGCAGAGCCATGTACAGAAAAATGACTACGCCTAACAAACTGGACAGTATTAACTTCCTCCCCCGCAAAGAACAATCTACAATCTTCCAACTAAGAACAGGACACACACCACTATTAAATTACCACCTGAACAAAATAAACTCCACACAACTCCCCCTTTGCAGACACTGCGCCCACCCCTTTGAAACCGTAAACCATATCCTCTTTGAATGCCCCTCCTTAATCCACCTTAGGCAGACCCTACTTCCACTCCAGCCCAACATAACCAACACCCCGTACGGCAGTGCTGAACAACTGAAGAAAACAGCACACTTTTTTTCCTTGGCACAGTCTGCAAAAGAGCTCACAGCTCAGCAGCAATAAAGCTGGCTAGAAGAAGAAGAAGAATACTGAGAGAAATCCATTTCACTGCGTCTATTGATGAGTTCAATGAATTCACCTGTGATGTCTTCGGGACATCTTCAACTTTGACTGTCCATGGAGTTCTGTTCAAACAGGGATGTCATGTAGATTTGGAACATATGATGAATTTTCGTTCGCAACCATGTGCAAATGTTCTTTCACAGATATTATCATTGTATCTTCTTATCTTATACGATACAGACGTTACTTCATAAAAGAAAATCATTACGTCCTACGCGTCATTGCGGCGTCATGCATTCAGTCATGCATATTAACCAATGACCTAAATTCTGCCAAGTCGCTGGTTTTCCTGGCTGGCTCAGGCAACCCATTCCATGCTCTAATAGCACTAGTGAAGAAGGAGTATTTGTACAAATTTGTCCTAGCATATGGGACGAGGAATGTGCCTTTATTTATCTTTGTGTCTTTCAGAGTATTTTATTAAATTTTGTATTTTGGATTTGTATCTATTTGTCAGGTTCAATGCTATTTTTTCTCATAATAATCAATAATGGTTGGCAAAATGTAAATTTAATTTCGTGCAATTTGGTTTGCCAAAACTTTAATTTCATTAGGAAGGATTGGATCTTGTTAGACATACCTAGACAAGTTACATTTGATCCTTGCAGTGATAACTTTAGTTCATTCAAGATGGTAAAGATGTCAGCCAGGTAAAAAATGTGTTTTTAAGAGATGCTCTAATAGCAGTAGGGAAGAAGGAGAGCTTGTACAAATTTGTCCTAGCAGGTGGAACGAGGAATATGCCTTTATCTTTGTTTCTTTCTGAGTATTTTTATTAGATTTTGTTTTTGTATTTGAAGATTATGGTTCAGTGTTTTATGTATAATTGCTACTTTAAGTCTTCTATCCTGAAGGCTTTCTAAATTTAGTGATTTTACAAATGGTGTTACTCCAGTGAAATGTGTTTTCTTGACTAGGTGTCCTTGTCTGCAAAACTTGGATGCTTGCTATCAAAATGACGTTTCACTTCATAGATTCAGCAAAATAACTTGGTTACAAAAGATGCATTGGGTTTTCTAGATTATTATTAAAACTATACCGCAAAAAAATAGGCATTATATTTCTCATTTCCTATGGTTCTTTAGTTCCAGTTCGAAATCATGGGTTGTTCCATTATGAAAATATTACATTAAGCAACCAGTGGTGTATTGCTAATTAGAACTGTCCCATTGTGCTTCTCTACCAAGAAGCATTTCTACTTGACTATTATAGTAAACAAATATGAACTTGTTACAATGTCAAGTTGTGCACAGATTAGATAATAAATCCGACTGTCAAATCGCCATTGGACCCAAAGAAATTGCGACCCAGAAGTTGAGAACCGCTGCTCTAGAATGTTAAACTTTGACTTAAAACGTTAAACCATTCAAGTTAACTACCTATTCAAGTAAATCAGGGGAAATAGAATGTGGGAATTCAATATCTACTAGACTAAGTTTTGTATGTCAATGAACTTTAACATCCATCACTTATATTCTCCAACTTACAAATGATCACCATGAGAGTCACTCTAAGAGGAAGTCCGCACAAGATTTTCTTTGTCCTGGACTCCGTTGGGTCATCATTGAGATGATGCCGTTCCTAAATAAGATAAGATAAAATAAGATAATTTCATTGGTCTAAACAATAGGAAATTCTTTTTTTTTTTTTTTGACTGAATTAAGTACAAATAACTATAAAAAAAACGTTTTCGCCAAACTGAAGGTAAATAGATCTAATACCAAGGTGTTACTGCCATTGTTAGCAATTAGAAGCATTTCAGGTAGCAGAAGTCATTTATCTGTGCAGTGGGGAGACAACTATTTGACCATACAATAGAGACGTAAAGGGTAGGGGAGCCTGACGTGGGACATCAGGGGGAGGCCAGGCAAAAGGGTAGCTGGAGTCAGGGAAGAAAGAATTGCGGGAGGCTAGTTCAGTCCCCGTTTAGGACCCGTTCGAGAAAGCTGGGCAAGGAATATAATATTGAATATAGGATGTTTAAATGATTCGTTTCTAATAATAAAAATATAGATCTGTAAGCTATTGTTTCATCATTGAAATACATGTTCGCCATCCACCTTTAATAATAACTACTAGTGACAAGTCAGGTGTCTCACTAGTTCAATAGTAGGCCTACATCGACTGAAGAGTCGACCGTCACACAAGACATTAAGTTCCAGAAACTAAAATGATGATAAAGGCAATCATTTTTCTCCATAGAATACAAGGGAAATTATTCATTGTCTCTTGTAGTAAAGACAACAGCATAAGACAACAAAACATTCTTATTCGATTGTTTACGGCTGTTGAAGTTTTGTTAGGCTAGTTAGCGATGATTAAGGTAATGGTAGTGTAAGAAGTATTTTGGTAATGTAAGAAGAATTTTTGTAATGTACGAAGTATTTTGGTAATGTAAGAAGTATTTTAGTCATGTAAGAAGTAAGAAGTATATTTGTAATGTAAGAAATATTTGGTAATGTAAAAAGTATTTTGGTAATGTAAGAATAAGAAGTATTTTGGTCATGTAAAAAGTATTTTTGTAATGTAAAAAGTATCTAGGTAATGTAAGAAGTATTTGGTAATGTAAGAATTAATTTGGTTATGTAAGAAGTATTTTAGTCATATAAGAAGTATTTTGGTCATGTAAGAAGTATTTTAGTCATATAAGAAGTATTTTGGTAATGTACGAAGTATTTTGGTAATGTACGAAGTATTTTGGTAATGTAAGAAGTATTTTAGTCATATAAGAAGTATTTTGGTAATGTACGAAGTATTTTGGTAATGTACGAAGTATTTTGGTCATGTAAGAAGTATTTTAGTCATATAAGAAGTATTTTGGTAATGTACGAAGTATTTTGGTCATATAAGAAGTATTTTGGTAATGTACGAAGTATTTTAGTCATATAAGAAGTATTTTGGTCATGTAAGAAGTATTTTGGTCATGTAAGAAGTATTTTGGTCATGTACGAAGTATTTTGGTCATGTACGAAGTATTTTGGTCATGTACAAAGTATTTTGGTCATGTACAAAGTATTTTGGTCATGTACGAAGTATTTCGGTCATGTACGAAGTATTTCGGTCATGTACGAAGTATCTTGGTCATGAACTAAGTATTTTGGTAATACCTGCCACAGAGTAAGACAATGGGCAGCCATGATAGCATAGGCTCCACCTCCTGCACCAGCTAAACCGACATAATGGTCCGTTAAGGACTGCCCAAGTGAACCTGGGGGGAAACAAAACAATATAAAGAGACAATATATCCATTGAATCTCATTTTTTTTTTAATGATTTATCATTTTTTAAACACATACCACTCACAGAAATCTTAAAGCTGTCCAGCATGAACAGTATCAATGTGACAGTAAAAAGGTCCCAACTTCGATGGGCGGGACATGTATTCCGCATGTCAGACAATCGCCTCCCCAAACGACTTCTATACGGGGAGTTGTGTGCAGGAAAGCGCTCCCAGGGAGGTCAATACTAGCGATATAAAGACACTCAGCTCTTCTAAGGAATGCGATATCGACATTCACAGCTGGGAAGCACTAGCTCTCGATCGCTCCTCATGGCGTGAAGCTGTGAGTCTCTGAGTCTCAAGATTTCAAAGTGAAAGAGCGCCGAACCAACAAAAAGAAAAGAAGCAGGTCTATCTGCAACTGACCTATTCCACGTATGCGGCCGGCTTTTTAAAGCGAAGATTGGAATGTACAGTCACCTTTGAGTCCATAGGAAATGAGAAATGTGCTCATCTTCGATCACGAAGGAGGAGCTATATATATATATATGATTAGCCAACTAGGTTTTTATTAAGAGCTTTATATATAATAAAGAACTAGATCTATCACCTTATGACATATCGCCACAAAGAGCGTAACAATTTGGCTAATGATACAGAGCAATTTACAAACTTTATAGCCGAATTTTTCTATATAAATATTTGCATTTCAATATACTCCCAAAATGAAAATTAAAGTCTACAAGACAGTACTTGCCTCCCTTCTCTCTCTCTCTTTTTGTCGCTCTCTCTCTCTCTCTCTCTCTCTCTCTCTTTCTCTCTCTCTCTCTCTCTCTGCCTGACACACGCATTCACTCTCCCTCACCAACGATGCCAGATGCAACATAATTGCGTTCAGAAGACGTAACGATGTCGGTTATTGTTATGTCTGCTCATTCTCCACCGGCGGACTGACACAGGTTTCAGATGTAAATGTTTCAATGTTATGTCATACTGCTGGGTCAACGTTTCTTCAAGTTGTTCCATGTTAAGTTCCTTCCTTGATCATGTCAATGCCCGAAGTCTGTTTCCTATTCATTTTCCACTACGCACTTTGATTGACGAATGTTGATCTGAATTCCCGTTTGCAATTTTTAGAATCTCTTTAGCTTAGCGATAAGTGTTTGCTGAAGCTTGTTCCAAAAGCAAACTCTCGCGAGAAATCTTTTTTTTTTTTTTTTTTTGGAATTCTCTGGTGTACATGACGACGACAGCGCAGTCTTGTTTTAGCTTGTCTCTCCAAGGAAAACCATAATTCGAAGACCACGCACATTAAAGTTGTAAAATGCATGTATGTCGTGTACTAGGATGGCTGCCTGGTCGTGCGGTTTGCGCGCTGAACTGTCATTTGGATTTATCGATGGTCCCGGGTTCAAACCCTGTCCGCTCCCAAAGCCCCGTCGTCCTGTGGCAGTTTTGGACTAGGAAGTAAACTATTTTCAACCTTGAAGGAACAGCCGAAAAATGTAAAACAAACAATAATGCGTGTACCTAAATATACTTGAATTGCTAAACCAAAGATCAATTTTTTACAGATTTTTTGAATCTTCGGTGTTGATGTTTTCTTTACTTCTAAAATTCATGTTCATCAAAGCAGGTTAATAAAAAGACATTGTCTTCGATTCCAAAGATTATGATAATGTAGTATCTCACGTGACCTTGCAAACCCATTTGCGACCTACCTTTTTTTTGTCCCACCTAATGCAGACAAAGCGGATGTCTGTCAGGGGTCTTTTTAAGTTCATTACTCACATTTTAACATACACCCACTTCTCTAATTTTTGTGTGATGGTTTTGCTAAATACAAGGCAAATAAAACAAGAAGCAATCTATTTGGGAAATTAATGTTTTCTTAACCCTTAGTCTATTGGACTGTTGGGGCACCATGCAAGACTCGTCGACCGTCTTTCTCCATTCCTCTCTGTCATTCGCCCTAGTTATAACCTTTTTCTATGGCAGGCCCGTCCATTCTTTTATGTTGTCTTCCCATCGCTTTCTCTGTCCGCCTCTTCTTCTTTTTCCTGGTACTGTTCCCTAAAGGAAGGTCTTAGTAAGCCCCGAAGATCTTGTAATATGGCCATAGATTTTAAGCTTGCGTTTTTTTTACGATAGCTAGCAGGTCATCATGGGGTCTAATCGCTGCAGTAACCAACCCTGTCTCTAATCTCTTGGTTTGCGATGCGGTCTCTGAACATACTGCTTTTAGATCTGAACTTTGTGCGTATAGATCTGAACTTAGTGCGTATAGATTTGAACTTTGTGCGTATAGATCTGAACTTAGTGCGTATAGATCGGAACTTAGTGCGTATAGATTGTGCAAGCATAAAGTCTGTATTTGATAAGAAAATATTTTGTTCAACATAACTTACCAGCAAGAACTCCCAGAATCCAGACAATGGCCAGCCTCCACCACTTAAACATAATCTCCAGGGGTACACCCAGAACAAGTTGAATGATTACATTAAAGATCAGGTCGATAAATCTAAGTGATTGAATGAAAATAGAACTTCAGTCTTAAATTTAAAACTCTCTATAAGATAAGATAAGATAATTTTATAGATCCAATCAAATGGAAATTCAGTTTGACTACAATTGACAGCCTCAGCGTAACTACTTTACAAAAACAATATGGATGAAAAAATTCGAACAACATTCACTCACGAAACACACACACATTCACAACCAGCGCTTTATGAACTGGACCTCTATGTACTTCTCGATGACGGCAGCTGATCTTGTAACACTCTGACCGAAAGTGGGATAAAGAAGTTTTTAAATCTTTGTGTTTTAGTCCAAATGGAAAGGAGACGACCACTTCGTTCAGGTCTGATGTAACTGATGGATTCATTGAGTAGCACATTTAGTCGAATACTATAAACTCTTTATATTAGTAATGAAGGAATGAGTTAGTCAGCAAGGAATGATAATCCTAAAACATTTATTTGGTTAATTAACAAAACAAGATAAAACGAGCCCTACCCTTGATGCAATAGCCAGTACGATACATATCTCCAAGCTTCGTGTCTGCGGTTAGGATAGTACATCAGAACATTGGTGTGGTTGGCGTTAGGGATGCTGTCCAGAGCGGAAGTGTACCAACCATCTTGAGATGTGAACACGATGTACACAATAATCTGAAATGTTAGACAGTTCAATTTCATCAAGCCTGTATTTTAGAATTAGACGTACATTAATAGTTGTACAACCTGGCAAGTTTTAAAGACACTACTAAAGACCAAGACTGACTTGTTATAAATGTTTACAAGATAAAGTTAAGAAAGACAACCAATCTTGTTTTGTCTTACACATCGACACCAAAGCAAAGAACTTTGAGCACATTCTAATTTGATTCGAATTCTAAATTCTAATTTATGATGATTGCAGTTAATTTGTCGATTAATTATACCAATAATATTCTATGCATTGAAAGTTTTAAATAATAATAATTATAAGTAACTACTTAATCCCTCGCCATGGCTTACGATGGTTGGTTTTAGATTAGGACAAACACACACACACACACCAGCTCATCTCTCATTTTGTAAATCCCCCCCCCCACATTCTATCTTTCATCTTCCACACACTACCCGTGTGGACCACACACATACACAAGTTGTCTTTAGTCTTTGGCATACCGCACACCACCGTTGTCGACCAGCTAACTGTCTGTGTCAACTACAATGAGCCCAAGTCGTTCACATCCTGTTACAAAACTGACATGTTGATGATATTTTAAATGTAAAGAGTTCTGGATTATTTCCGTGTTTCAAACTTTGAAAGAGGAAAACGTTTAATCAAGTCCTTCAAACTGCATCCAAAAATCAAATGTTGTTTTTCTTTAAGACTAAGACTAAGACTGCTTTATGTGATGCCATTAGAAAAGAGTTGAGTAAGGAACGACTGTTCTGTAGTCACAGATTAATAATACATTACTGTAGACGTTACTATTTAATAATGATAATAACGAGACTGTCTTGATCAAGGTAGACATATATAACTAACTTTTTATTTCCGTCCGATTCTTTGCTTTCGCATAAAACATAAACAACAAACAATGACGTAATATCTTCTAATATTTACACATCCTTCCTTTTGAAGCTATTATCACATCCTTCCTTTTAAAGTTCCTAATACTTATATTTACAAGGAATTTTGACAACTCGACCACTTCTGACACCATGTTCTGTAGTCACAGATTAATAATACATTACTGTAGACGTTACTATTTAATAATGATAATAACGAGACTGTCTTGATCAAGGTAGACATATATAAGTAACTTTTTATTTCCGTCCGATTCGCATAAAACATAAACAACAAACAATGACGTAATATCTTCTAATATTTACACAACGACCCTTTCTGTGCTCGAATGAAATCTTGATTGCACATTGCCTGGTCGCTGCCATACACTTTAAAAAAATATCATTGACTTAGATTAAGAGTTTCAATTCTTTCTCAAAACCAATTCTTTTATGAGATTATTGAGATGTCTCATAGAGTCTCTGGCAAATACAAATAAACCTGTCTTATAAATGTTACTAGAAATAATTATTTCAACGGACACAAGCCTAAAAGTAGCTATCTGGAAATCGGTTAAATTAATCAATGTACCTCATTCACCAATCGTAAACAAACAGCATTTAGCCACGTGGTGCTCTATGTCTTCTATATAATTTGAGATCTCATGTTTAATTCATGATGGTTGTCACGTGACAGTTTTTTTTTTCGTTGTTTTATCAATAAGATCACGTGACTAAATGTTGTTTGTTTACGATTGGTGAATGAGGTCCATACAGATGCATATTGGCTGATGAATAGACTAACTCCGCTATTTAACAGACTAACCTGGGATATCTTATAGTAAATCTGATCTATCAACGTACACTCACCTGGGCAATCGTAACTCCTATCATAAAAAACGGTGGTGGGAGACACTTGTATTCAAATAAGTAGTCGTCCACCATCAGCTGTTGGGTGGTGTTGGTGCAGACCACCCTGAGGGCACCTTTGGTCCTCCCCATGTCTCTGTCCGCCCCGTGGAGCCCGGTGTCCGAGCCCCCAAAACTCGAGTTGTCGTCGTGTTTACCCAAAACCTGGAACAGAGGAGGACGACGTCACGTGACACTTTCTTACCAACACAATAGCAACACAGGTATTTAAGCTAAGAAGTTAATTAAGAGCACGCCACACGATAGACTTAAACAACAGGTCAAATGGCTGCTTGGCCGTGTGGTATAGGCTCTGGACAGTCGTTCGATTGTTACGAGGGTTGGGGGTTCGAAACTTTCCAGCTGCCATCACCGCTGTGCTGCGCGAGGTTTGGACTAGAATGGAATTTTCAAACGGGGACATTCAAAACATGTAAAACAAACAAAGGGGTTTGTCTGGATTTGTATTTTATGTTTCATGTTCATCCTTGAGAAATAACTATTGAGGCTTCTTAGAATTAGAGGCATCGGAGAATTTGATAAATGGTTCTTATCTTCTTATCTTATATAATACAGACGTTACTTCAAAAAAGAAGATGATTACGTCCTAGGCGTCATGCATTTAGTCATGCATATTAACCAATGACTTAAATTCTGCCAAGTCACTGGTTTTCCTGGCTAGCTCAGGCAACCCATTCCATGCTCTAATAGCACTAGGGAAGAAGGAGCATTTGTACAGATTTGTCCTAGAATATGGGACGAGGAATGTGCCTTTATCTTTGTGTCTTTCAGAGTATTTTATTAAATTTTGTTTTTGTATTTGAAGATTATGGTTCAGTGTTTTATGTATGATTGCTTTATTTTGGTTTATTTTGTTCCCACATAAAGACTCCTAATTATACTCCAACCATAGAGATTGTGATGAAAGTCAAATAAAAGTCCAATTATAGGATGGCAGAACTACAAAAATGGATGGCTAATTAGATCAATTTAGATGCATGTAAATGTTCTTAATAAGTTGCTATATATTTGTTCTTCTTAATCTTTTATTCAAAACAAAACAGACAACGACCAATTAAAAAACATTTTCCTGTAAAATAAAGTAAATGCCCAGGTCATTAAACTATAGGACTCCACAATGATTTGCATTTCCAATATAAAAAAAAGGGACCAGCCAGACAGATCTACTGCTGCTAGACTTTGTCTCTTCATGCTTGTCTACGAATTATTCTATAGAAAAGTTAAACATACTGACAACTGTAAGGTGTAAATGTACGCGATTCAGTGTCCTAATTGTACATTTCAATTTACTTACAATTTTGGCAAACTCTTCATATTTGACAGCCCTGCCTTGGTTGAAGTCACAGAGATCTGCCAGTTCGTGCACTTTATCTGGGGGCAGACGATCCCTGTACTCTGGTTCTCTTAAAATACTTCTCAGATCATGGCAGGCAATCTTCTCACCGCCGTACACAAACTGTGGAGCATTTAGCAAGATACTTAATTTGTACGTAGGGGGCTCGGTGGCTGAGTGGTTAAGTGCTTCCGAACTTGGGGTCCTGGGTTCGAATCTTGTTGAAGACTGGGATTTTGAATTTTCGGGATTTTTTTGCAGCGACCCCCGAGTTCGCCCAACTCTTATGGGTACCTGAATTTAGTTAGGGAAGTAAAGGCCATTTGAGTGAAAAAGAAGCTGGTATGCATGGTGTGCTAGCTCTGTACGGAGACAGGGGCAACTCTGTAACGGACTGCTGCTTTCCTTGTCCGTGTCATCAGAGAATAGATTTCTCGACACGGTGCCCCAGTGCAATGAGACACGAGACTCATGACACCCTGCTCGTTTACCGTTGGCCAAAGAAACAGATGACCTTGACATCATCTGCCCCATAGATCGCAAGGTCTGAAAGGGTAACTTAAATTAACTTACTGACTATAACAGTACCTATTCACAAGTGAAAACGTCTATATACAGGGCCGGATTCAGACATGAGGCCCTAAGCTATTTGAGGAATGTTGTCCTTTGCTCGTTCTTGTAGCCTCTAGGTAAATCCATCACTAACTACAGTTGACACTACACTATGTTCAACATAAACTGTTGTATGTTAGTACACACAAGACAATATAATCTATTCAGTTGTAAACATTTATTTTTATCTTTTACCATCACGTGATTGTAAGACATAAAGAACAGTAAATACTAACACTAATTATGCAATGCGTTTTTTTTTTATGACGGTGCAGCTTTGTATAGGCGGTTTTCTCTACCTCTTCGTATTTGTGAAGTTCTGTATTTATTGGGATTTGAGCACAGAACGCTTGGTTCAATGGCTTTATCAGTTTGCCACCAATATCTTAATTCTGAATGTTAAAAACAAATCAAAGCCTTAATTAGGGTTTGAACTTGCTGGACAGGCAGCCACGCAGTTTCTACCGCACCAGCATCATGTAGGCTGGCAGAAAAGTAGTCAGTGATCAAGTTCTTCATTCTCCTATGTTAACTCTTTCTCTCCTAATTGACGATACCAGCGTTGATTCCACCAGAATGTGGTAAATAAGTACGGAGAGAAAGAGTTAATATAAATAAAATGTCAAAGAAATTCATAGGGTAAACTCATTTGTTTTGTGCAGTGTAAATTAAAACTTCCTTTCCTATCACGCTTTTATTTTATTGATTTTTTTTCAGGGAATGGGGGGAGCGAGGAATATTGACCTCTAAATTTGAAACCAAACCTACAGGAAAGCAACTTATGAATAAGTACTAAATGTAATAGTAAAGTCCCCCTTTCAGACCTTGTGGTCTATAGGGCAGATGATGTAAAGGTCATCTGTTTCTGTGGCCTACGGTTAACAAGGGTGTCATGTGGCCAGCACAACGACCAACCGCCTTTACTTTTCCCCAACTAATGTCAGGTACCCATTAGAGCTGGGTGGACTCAGAGGCGCCCGAAGATCCCGAAATTAAAAATCCCAGTCTTCACCAGGATTCGAACCCCGGTACCCGGTTCGGAAGCCAAGCGCTTTACCGCTCAGCCACCGCGCCTCCACTAAATGTAATAGGTAATAGAAATGGTTTTTTCATTTCGCTCGTTCTGATGTGATATAAAACAATTTTTTGGTTAAATTGAAAAAAAAAACAAACTTACCTTTTGAAACAAGGGTCTGAAAAACTGGATAGAAAAAAAGAAGACGAAACTTATAAGTAAGTAATTCTAAGAACACAATCATGTCAAAACATTGGGAGAGCTTGTATCAACTCTATGTCATTTATGATTTATTAGAGAGTGAGAGAGAGAGGATTGTATGTTGTAGTTTTAAGGCTTAAAGCGAGTGTGTATATATTGAGTTTGTACAGCTCTTCAGGGAATGAGAACATCTAACTACCTCTTAGATTTGTTAGATTCTTTGTTAAACTATTTATTTGTTCTTTGTTAGACTCTTTTTTTACATAGATTTTTTGTTATCTATAGACTCTCTATTAGATTCTTTGTTATCTATATAAGCCTACTCTAAGTTAGACTCTTTGTTGGATTCTTAGTTATCTATATTCTCTTTGTTAGACTCTTTGTTATCTGTAGACTCTGTTAGATTTTTGTTAGACTCTCTTTTAGATTCTTTGTTAGATTCTTATTTTACCTTCTTATCTTATAAAATACAGACGTTACTTCAAAAAAGATGATTACGTCCTACGTGTGTTCCTAGGTCAATCTAGTCACACATGTTCACCAGTGAGTTAAATTCTTTGTTATGTATTCTCTTTGATAGACTGTTGTATTCTTTGTATCTATAGACTCTTTCATAAACTCTTTCTCTGTATTTTATGAGACAAGATTCTTTGATATCCATAGACTGTTTATGGCGTGATTCAATAGATCAAAAGCAATGGAAACACACATAATGTCTTTATTGTGTTTTCAAAGAAAGGGAGATGACTTTTGTTTATAAAGATAGATAATCTGAAGTTAGCTCAGTTAATCTATCACAAAAAAAGCCATAAAGTGGTTACATTTCTACTGACCAGGAAAACTAGAGTAAAAGTCAAAGTGATATATTATTGTCTAAAATTCTAAACTGCCCCAAAAAAAAAAATAATTCCAGGCCACTGACCACTTCTAACGTCTGTCTTAACTGGACATCTTCGTTTCTTTTGTCCATTAAGTCACCGTTGACCGAGAAGTACGCACTGCTTGACCTACTGGACTTATCTCCCAGGACATTGCCATAGTCCATCAGCATATCTCTCCATCTTGAGCCCATTGTCCAGCTGGTGAATGACCAAAACATCAGTTAATACAAAGTGTTAGGAGACATCTTTCAACAAAACAAAACTGCTTAGACTGTTTGCAAACTAAACGTGTAAAGTAAATGCCCCGGCAGAGAGGCACAAGTGGGGACAAGGGAGTCTGGGCAGAGAGTCACACATTATATACTGGAGCAGAGAGTCACACATGATATACTGGGGCAGAGAGTCACACATGATATACTGGGGCAGAGAGTCACACATGATATACTGGGGCAGAAAGTCACACATGATACACATGATATACTGGGGCAGAGAGTCACACATGACACACATGATATACTGGGGCAGAGAGTCACACATGATACACATGATATACTGGGGCAGAGAGTCACGCGTGATATACTGGGGCAGAGAGTCACACATGATACACATGATATACTGGGGCAGAGAGTCACACCGACTTGGTACTTGGTAAGCTATATATATATATATATATATATATTATATATATAATGGGCAATAGAATCGTACACATGTGACTTAGACTCTGCTAAGTCATTGGTTTTCCTGTCTGATTCATGCAACCCGCACCATGCTTTATTGGCACTACAGAAACGTCTGTCATTTATCTGATAAAAAGGTAAAATACAAATCAGATTTTTCCTTTAGAATGGAAGGAGACTCAAGTCAAGACGAAAGATGGTGAGGAGTGGAGAAAGAGGGTCGACATTCGGACGGATCCTGTGTGGTGCCCCAACGGTCCAAGAGAGATGTAGGTAAAGATGAAGAATGTCTATCCAAAATAACAAAATATGTACGAACTCTGTCGACTGGACTTAACTTAAGGAAAGACAACTCGCGTAGTGTCCAGATATCAATAACATCAAGCATCTACACTTTTAAAGCTTGTATTACTTTGATTCCACTCCTTCTCTCTCTCTCTCTCTCTCTCTCTCTCTCTCGCTCTCTCAAGCACACACACAAACACACACATATTTTCTCCGGTCCTCAAATCCATTGCTTCCTAAAATGAACACTTATTAAAAGTCACGATACATAATTTGAAATAAGCAAGACATGTTCACGTTTTAAAGATAAGATAAGATAATTTTTATTGATCCAATCAAATGGAAATTCAGTTAGACTACAATTGACAACCTCAGCGTAACGACTGTAACAATAACAATATAGATTAAAGACAGGCGTAACAAAATATGACACAAAATCAAAAGGTCATTGTTTTCAGAAATTAAGTGTACTGTGTAAAAAGATTTGATCTACAAATACAAAGGAAAATTGTCAAGCTAAAAAAATTTCAAAATTCTGATATAAACAAGATAAATATAAAGTAAACAGAAATGGAATACGCTTGTAATATAGCAACAGACTTACCAACTTACCAGTGTAATCAACACTTAGAGGGGCTTATGATGTCCAGAATTTTGTCAAAGTGACCAAAATGTCCAGATTTTGCCTTTAGAACAAAGAAAAATCAAAACCAACACAATTTCTCAACTGTTTTTAATAGTAAACGTAAAATGGCCTTCTTGTCTATATCATCCACTACCATAAATATGGCTGCCTGCTACATGAAAAAACTTTTCTTATAGAACTGAAGCGAATAAAAAAATGTTTTCATTTCATGTCACACCCTCCATTGGATATTCTTTACACATAGACGATGAATGGGAAGGGCTAGGGTATGTTCTACCCTTTAACAGAAGGAATGTATTATTTGAAAGAACAAGTCGAACTTTGGAACACTTTTTGTGTGTGTCTACCGCATATTGTATTGGATCTCAACAGCGGATCTATTGACTAATCCCTTCCCTGGCGAAGTGTTCCGTTTAAACGGAGTTCTTTTGATTGAATCTGTTTGTTCGAAAGCGTGTGGACTACAAGGCGGGACTGCACCCAGAACAAGGAGGTCCTGATTACGTCATGATATGTGCGAAAACCTATGACGTGGTACACAAAGTCTGGAGCTTTTTTAAAATATATATACGTAATGGTTTTGCATATTTTGATATTCCTTCAGATTACGTCATAACATGTGCGAAAACCTATGACGTGGTACACAAAGTCTGGGGCTTTTTTTTAAATATACGTATTGGTTTTGCATATTTTGATATTCCTTCAGAATTGAAGAGTACTACGTCCTAGCTCAAACTCTTATCTTATCTTATCTTATATAATAACGACGTTACTTCAAAAAAAGAAGATGATTACGTCCTACGCGTCAAACATTTAGTCATGCATATTAACCAATGACTTAAATTCTGCCAAGTCACTGGTTTTCCTGGCTGGCTCAGGCAACCCATTCCATGCTCTAATAGCACTAGGGAAGAAGGAGCATTTGTACAAATTTGTCCTACCATATGGGACGAGGAATGTGCCTTTATCTTTGTGTCTTTCAGAGTATTTTAATTAAATTTTGTATTTGTTTTTGAAGATTATGGTTCTGTATTTTATGTATATTGCTACTTTACTTTTGCGTCTTCTGTCCTGAAGGCTTTCTAAATTTAGTGATTTTACTAAAGGTGTTACTCTAGTCAAATGTGAATATTCGTTTGTTATGAATCTCACTGCTCTATTTTGTGTCTGTTCCAGTTTCTTAATGTTTTCTTAAGTTGGGGGGTCCCAAACAGAGGATGCATATTCTATTACTGGCCTAACCAAGGTTATATATATACTCAGGGTGGGCAGGTTTCGAACCCTTGGACCATCAAAAAGACATTCCAGAATGCATACCACACGAGCAGGCGTGGACTCAAAGATGACATCATAAAAGTTGTAGATCATAGTATAGGGGACGGCCATGAAAGGTCAAAAATAAATAATTGATCACAGGATAGCCTGTAGAGCAAGCATATTTTTTTCCCTGATAACTTCCCCCCCCCCCCCAACCCTCTTTGTGACTATTCTCGTCTTTTCTAGGGAAATATCAGATCATAACGATCTCTCTCTCTCTCTCTCTCTCTCTCTCTGTCTCTCTCTGTCTGTCTGTCTGTCTGTCTCTCTCTCTGTCTCTCTATCACTCTCTCTCTCTGTCTCTCTATCACTCTCTCTCTCTTTCTCTCTCTCTCTCTCTGTCTCTCTCTGTCTGTCTCTCTCTGTCTCTCTATCACTCTCTCTCTCTAGTTATTTTTTTTCTCTTTTTAAAAGCAATTTTTACCTAATGATTTTTTTCCCACATTGGGTCTATTTTGTTCTCACAGCGCATATCAAGTCTAAACAACATTGCTGGCTAACGTGACAAAGAAAAATCAATCCTAGTAGATCTATAGCAATGCTGTCAAGCCGGTGTATCTAGACTTCGGGGTAGTCTCCATAGACATAGATAAAACAATCCAAGTCAATGTTACGTTCCTAGATCTGATTCATTGTTTACTTAGCCCTGGAACTAGATCAAATGTTCAAATCTAATTCCGCCCTAGACATGTTGATTGTAGAGTAAAAATGTCTATAGGCCTAGTAGGCCTACCGTTTTGACCATCTATAACGTTAGGCTGGCTTAACAGCAGGCTATGTAGTGTGTGTACTGTCGAAGAATAACCCGTGTCATGAAATTGTGTCGTTTACAATTAAATACAAAATATCAAAGAAAAAAGTAATATGCGATTTTTATGCCTGTTCCACTTGACTAATATTAGATACTAAAATATTTGAATTTCAGTGTTATATTTATAGACAAACAATATACCATCACACAGTACCAATGTATTGTACCATAGTGTTGTATCACTTTATCAAACTTGTACCGGTGACGCTCCCATGACAAAAAATTTGATGTCCGACAACCCTCCATCCTGAAGGGTCCGTTTTCTTTCTTTTTTTTTTTTTACTACAGATAGCATTCACAGTGCACTATTCATCAGTTTTTTAAGCGCATGTCAAATGAAGAAGAAGGCGGCACTGTCCAATAGTAAAATGCGAGACATTCGTGGTTGATATGGCCTACGTCCTCTGTAATGAACTTGATCGTGATAGGTTCATCTTCGTGTTAAGCAAGACGTCTGGTAGCGAGGCTAGTTTTGGTCACACTAAAGTCGTGGGAAGCGTGGTCGAGAGGCTAATGCGCTTGTCTTGGCTACCTAGAAGGGGGCTCGAGGTTCGAGTTGAGTTTACTGAGCGCCTAAAGGCAGCACGGAAAACCAACTCCTAGATACCCCCTCCCCCCCCCCCCGCACCGGTCCACAAATGAGATTGGACCAAAGCGCTCTGAGCATGCTATAAGCATGAAAGTAGCGCTATATAAAGGCTATAATAATAATTTTAAACGTTCGACAACAGAACGATGCAACCCATTCCATGCTTCCTTCTTCCCTAGAGCTTGGAATGGGTTGCCTTAGTCAGACAGGAAAACCAATGACTTGGCAGAATTTGAGTCATTGGTTAAAATGCATGACGCGTAGGACGTAATCATCTTCTTTTTTGAAGTAACGTCGATATTTTATAAGATAAGAAGAATTGTAAAACAAATTTCCTCACGGATAATAAGGATTACTATTATTATTATTATTATTATTTGTTCTGACAAAAGAAAGCCGAATTGAATCACATTGGCGCAGACGTATTTAAATGTTTTCTTCTTCAAAGGTTTTAGACGTCTGTAATTTATAAGATATAAACAAGTACTACTGTGACTACATTTAGGCCTACACTTGTACTTGCGACTGCGTACGATGTGAATCTTATCGTCTTATCTTATATATTACAGAAGTTACTTAAAAAAAGAAGATAATTACGTCCTACGCATTTCATGTGTCAATATAGTCATGCATGTTAATGAATGACTTAAACTCGTTGGTTTTCCTGGCTGATTGAGGCAACCCATTCCATTCTCTAATGGCACTAGGGAAGAAAGCGTTCTTGTACGAATTTGTTCAAGCGTATGGACTAAGAAATGTGCTTCTATCTTTGTGTCTTTCTGAGTATTTCATTAGGTTTTGGGTTTCTATTTGTAAGTTCTGGTTTAGTGTTTTATGTATTATAGCTAATTTACTTTTTCTTCTTCTGTCCTGAAGTGTCTCCAAGTTCAGTGATTTCACTAAAGATGTTACTCTTAATCAAATTGGAATATTCGTTTGTTATAAATCTCACTGCTCTATTTTGTAGGTGTACCAGTTTGTTTATATTTTCTTGAGTTGATAGATTCTTATGTAAAAATTCTTTGCAAACGACATATACAGATTGGGATCAGTGGTGTCGCAGGCTCTGACAGGATGTAGAGCTGTTTGTTGCAAACTGCCTAAGGGTTGCTGGCTCCTAATTGTTCTTCAGGGTTGATTCACCAAACCTTTCCCATGTTTGGGTATAGTTGCAAGGCAGCAGAGGTTTAAATTCAGTTATCCTTCTGCTAGGTGGGTAGAAAGCCAAGGCTAATGAGTCCCGCCTGTCCAAAGCTTACTGGTTTTGGCGGCAGTTACTCGCCTTCGCCGCTTCTCCTGTTAGTGAAAACAGTTCTGCGGACCCAATATTTGAACCACACAAGAAAGATCAAGAAATACAAGAGAAACTGCTGTTTGTGAAAACGTATACAATAATACCTAAAGCAAATTAATTAATTTATATTTAATGTTTGAAGGACTACTTCATAGAACAACAAATTCCTTTATGAAACATAATATCCGTAGCAACGGATGAGCTAAAAAAAAAAACAAACATTTCCAGTGTGTTTGATGATTCCAGAAATATAAATTTTGTTATTTTAATAGGTTTAAATTTAAATTTTATCAATTAAAATGACGTCTGTATAACTTCAAATGCAGCTTTAAATTACTTTTTCACTCTTCAACTCACTACAGTTAGAAATTAGTTTTAAAAAAATGTTGATGAATTTGCAAAAATGCAATACAAGTTAAGTAGGGGGTCAACCGAAAATCAGAAACCATGGCAAGGGGTCTACGAGACAAAAAAGTTTGAGAACCACTGGGTTAAATAAAGTACGAATGTCTGTAATTTGCAGAATAAGTCAAAAAGCAGAATTTCTCGAGCGTTGAGCTGAATTGTGTGTTGACCCATTACAAATTATCATTGGCACTGACATAAAAAATGTGAACCGACTTTGAAATGACTTAAATGTGATGTTCTTTGCAGACAGGTGTATTCTAAGTCTGTGGCATTTTACGTCTCGAGAGACAATCTATTCCCTTTGCAACTTCTTGTGTGACTAAAGTGGTCACAGGTTGGGCATCACAAGGCGCCGTTGCATTTTCACCCTTCTTTCTGCTGCTGTTTTGTATAGCATCGGCAATCCGAGACCCTTCCCTTATGCTCTCTCTCCACGTAGATCTGTCCAGTGCCACCACTTCCCAGCTGCTAGTGTCGATTTTGAAGAGCGTCATGTCGCGTTTGCAGTAAACCGTAAAATTGGGCGACCAGCGGCTGTCCTGCCTTCTTGCCATACAGAATGTCTTGTGGAAGTCGATCTACTGGCATTTTACAATTCTAAGTCACAATACAAAAAAAAAAAAAGCTGACAATCCTTTAAATCGAGTAAAGGAAGTTGGTGAGTTCTGTGTGGCATGCTGGGAAGCAGGAAGTATACATCATTGATTGGCATCTGGATAGTCCTAACGAAACAATGGAGAGAGACAGACAGACAGATATATAGAGAGAATGAGAGGGAGAATCAATCACTAAAATAATGCAGGCATCTGAGCTTTTAACCAAGGCCTTCCAATTCGATAAGAAGTCTTCGGGTTGGGGGGGGGGTGAAGCAAATAATAATAATAGCCTTGCTTTTGAGACCAGCTTTTACTATCTTTATAAAGAAGATTTAAACATTTTAGCAGTGAAAATTGATGTCTTAAATTAACAATTGAGAAAAAGAAAAAAAGGTCGACAAGATGACACTGGCGATGATAAGTATCAGGTCGTGATGACATGATTCTACACCGTCCTACAGTGAATCACATTGGTGACATGGTAAGAATTCCAAATAATCATATAATCTAAATCTGGATAGAAGGCAAGAGGAAGACTAGGAAGATAATGGATTGGTTTTTTTTGTGGAATGAAAGCAGCTATACAAGGTCTGACACTTCATTAAGCCTTCCACTGAGCTACATCCAAGGCCGTCTTGATCATGAAGGTTACGTTACTTTTCCCAGTGACGTCTGTCAGGTAAAGGCGGAAGAATAAAGTAAATTACACGTAAGCCCCATTTTTAAAAAAAAATAAAATCTGCAAGCAAATTTTAAGTTAAAAAAATCACTAGATCTATTGCTAAGAAAATTAGAACTTCCCCCGAGTAAAACCAATGAAAAGCTACAATATTTAGACCTAACATTCTACAATGCCTTGTATGCTTCAATGATACAAAGACACTTTTTATTGACCTGGCACACTAGGTTGACCTCAATTCAAGTTCAAAGGCCAGCCAACCGCTACTCGTGCCCTACTTTTGCCCGTTGCTGCGATATGTCTCGGCCCACTAAGGTCTAAGAGTGCTGAATAAATTGTAAACACAGTTTTTTTTTTTTCTCTGTAGGATAGTTGTACACTTTCTGCAGGAAAATGGCGACGAAAGCCGGCATCGCCCAGTCTAGTTTGGTAGAAGGTGTTAGTGAGCAGGAGTTGAAATCCTTGCATGCTTTATTCACAAAATTGGATTTAAACCATGATGGTAAAATCGACATGAATGATTTGATCGACGCGATGACAACGATGCAATTACCCCAGGTTCCTGGCCATGCTAAGGTAAGCCAGATTTTTTTGTTCTTAAGGCTTGGTTAGTAACCCCCTTTTTTTTTTTTTTCGTGGGAGGCTATTAGGACTAGATCTATGACACGAAGCCGACTTGTTAAACTAGTTTTTAAGATTGTTACAAAGCAGGTACGAGGGTATGTAGAAATTAGAGCTGTCCTTTCAACATCAAACGATCTTTACAAGCGTTTAACTTTATTGTACAAACATCTGAACCGTGTTAATTAAGTTTTGATCTGTAAAAAAAAAAAAAAAAAAAAAAACATTGAAGTGATGAGTCAAGTAGTATAGCCCCAACTCACGGTATTACTAGTAATAAGAATGAAGGCGTAGCTACTTGCGAGTAGGTTGGTCTAATTTGAAAGTCTAGTCAGCGACTATAAAATAAAGGATCTAAATTATGTACCACAGTAGGACTACTATAGTGCTATTTTTTTTTAGTACATACTATTAGATGCAGGAAAACAAATGATATATCCAGCAATCAAATTTAGGTAATTAGTTCTTTTCATTCTAAGTTTGTTTGTTGTTTTTTTTTCTGTCAAGAAGCAGACACACTTTGTATGTATATACTATACAGGATTTCATTTAAGCCGGTTGCTTTTTATTGCCGTAAAAAAAATGCAGGAATTTGAACTACACCCCACCCATCCTCTTTCACCCAAAACTAACAGCCACCTCACTGACGGTGTATTTTTAAAATGAAAAAGGAAGTTGATATCTTGATATCTAAGTTATACAAAGTCAGAAGATCTTCTGTTAGACATTCATTCATTTTCACAAAGGCCCCTCCTTCCCTACTAGGTCGCGGTACTGGTCGTATTCAGCCTCGATATGACAATGTGTTTTTGTTTATTTCAGATTGTATAGGCCTATTAAAAGCACAGTCATACAATATTAAAACACATTTTATCTTATAAAACACATATATTACTTCAAAAAAAAATAAGATAATTATGTCCTACGCGTCATGCATCTAGTCATGCATGTTAACCAATGACGTTATATATTCTGCCAAGTCATTGGTTTTCCTGGCTGCAACAATAACATACAATTAGGATACAATTGTGCTTAACGCCCAATAGCAGAAGAAATACGTTATTGTCTACTTCAGGAACGAATGTTTCGTTCTCTGATTGCTTGGTTGAATTAACTTGATTTTGAGTTTTTGGCATATCGGCACATTTTAGGACAGTGTCGTGTCAAGGATTCTCTTCTTCTGCATAAACACATGTTTTGGGCCTTGAGTTTTGGTGTTCAAATAAAAAAAAATACATTGTGAACAATTTTAAATATTCACTTCTGCAAGTAGATATCAAATAGTCCATAAAAATGCAAATTCCTCACCATTCCTCATCACAAATAGATTGTTAGATTGAACTGTTCCAATCTACGCTTCTGCTAAAAATTGTAACTACTAATGTTAACAATGCTAAAAAACTTTTTTCGCAGACATTGTCACTGAGATGATTAACATCTACTTATGTCTTGGTTTCTACTTCTGTTATGGTTTCTCCAAAACTCTAAATTATATTAAGTAAGTTATTAACGCGAGTCGATGCCATCGTGCGTTCCATATAATCACGTGACCGTTGGAAGGATTTCCCCCGCCAAACTGGCGTGAACATGGGCTCTTCACTCTTAGCCCTGTCTGAAGATTCCACACTCTACGTGACTAGTGCTACAGCGAGGCGGCTTGTTTTGGACAGAGTTATCGTGTCTCTCTTACATTCCCACCCCGGCCAGTGAATACGCTAGATCCCAGGCTCCCAAGTTAACCCGATGGGGATCAGTTTCAATAACCGTTGTTTGCTTTTTTTTGAGAGCACTGCAGTTGGACAACTTTGAGAGCACTGCAGCTGGACAACTTTGAGAGCACTTCAGCTAGACAACTTTGAGAGCACTGCAGTTGGACAACTTTGAGAGCACTGCAGTTGGACAACTTTGAGAGCACTGCAGCTGGACAACTTTGAGAGCATTGCAGCTGGACAACTTTGAGAGCACTGCAGCTGGACAAATTTTTGAGAGCACTGCAGCTGGAACACGTTGAGAGTACTGCAGCTGGTAAAAAATTTGAGATCACAGCAGCTGAAACATGTGTGTGTGTGTGTGTTGTCTCTCTATATTTATGTCATTCTGGTGGTTGAACATACCAGGGACATTCCTGCTGCTCCACTGACACCGTATATAGTAGAAATTTGTAATCAGATAAAAGAAAACCAAAAAAAAAAACTGATCTATCGATTTTACGGTCTATCAAGACATGAATAATGTTTTAAAAAAACTTGTGTTTATAGAAGTTTTAAATTGGTGATCGTTGGAATATGTTTTTTTCTATATGTCTTATTTCAAACAGTCGTGTATTAGTCTGTACTAATGTCTTGTTTTAGTCTGCACTAATGTCTTGTATTAGTCTGTACTAATGTCTTGTTTTAATCTGTACTAATGTCTTGTTATAGTCTGTACTAATGTCTTGTATTAGTCTGTACTAATGTCTTGTATTAGTCTGTACTAATGTCTTGTATTAGTCTGAGCTAATGTCTTGTATTAGTTTGTACTAATGTCTTGTATGAGTTTGTGCTAAAGTCTTGTATTAGTCTGTAC
Organism: Biomphalaria glabrata; assembly: GCF_947242115.1. Classification (NCBI taxonomy): domain Eukaryota; kingdom Metazoa; phylum Mollusca; class Gastropoda; family Planorbidae; genus Biomphalaria; species Biomphalaria glabrata. The sequence continues at coordinate 46,875,512 of NC_074719.1, forward strand.
TAATGTCTTGTATTAGTCTGAATTCATGCCTGTACTAATTTCTTTAATTAGTCTGAACTAATATCTTGTATTAGTCTGAGCTAATGTCTTGTATTAGTCTGTACTATTGTCTTGAATGAGTTTGTGCTAAAGTCTTGTATTAGTCTGTACTATTGTCTTGTATTAGTCTGAGCTAATGTCTTGTATTAGTCTGTACTAATGTCTTGTATGAGTTTGTGCTAAAGTCTTGTATTAGTCTGTACTAATGTCTTGTATTAGTCTGAATTCAAGTCTTGTATTAGCCTGTACTAATTTCTTTAATTAGTCTGAAATAATATCTTGTATTAGTCTGAGCTAATGTCTTGTATTAGTCTGTACTATTGTCTTGAATGAGTTTGTGCTAAAGTCTTGTATTAGTCTGTACTATTGTCTTGTATTAGTCTGAGCTAATGTCTTGTATTAGTCTGTACTAATGTCTTGTATTAGTCTGTACTAATGTCTTGTATGAGTTTGTGCTAAAGTCTTGTATTAGTCTGTACTAATGTCTTGAATTAGTCTGTACTAATGTCTTGTATGAGTCTGTGCTAAAGTCTTGTATTAGCCTGAACTAATATCTTGTATTTGTCTGAGCTAAAGTCTTGTATTAGTCTGTACTATTGTCTTGAATGAGTTTGTGCTAAAGTCTTGTATTAGCCTCTACGTTTGTTTTGTAAAATATAATGTTTGCATTTCTTTTCAGGCATTTTTCGAAAAGTATGACCAAGATTCTGACGGGGAGATAAACTTTGATGAGTTTGTACTGTACGTGAAGGAACATGAGAAGGAGTTATTGTCCTTCTTTCAGAATGTTGACACCAATAAAGATGGTAAGATGCTTCTTTGTTTTTGCTTACCACTGTATCACAATAATCGTGTTGCATCACCTCTTAATTAAACCAACAGATGACATCGAAGAGGGTCAAATGGCGTAAGCACGTTCTGAAGAGATGGCTCATTACTTCCTTCTAAAACAACTTTAAAAATCGGAAATAAAATATTTTCATTTCGTTATATAGATCAAAGTGTGTAGATCTAAGTATACAGATCTAAGTATATATGGCTAGTAAATCTGATTCACCCATCCCGGAATGTTACAGAAATACTCCAATATCTCCTACTTTGTTTGTCGTATCTTGAGGATTCTGTGTCATCTTGTTGGACAGATGATGTGTGTTCTGGATGATTCTGTGTCATCTTGTTGGACAGATGATGTGTGTTGTAGATGATTCTGTGTCATCTTTTTGGACAGATGATGTGTGTTCTGGATGATTCTGTGTCATCTTGTTGGACAGATGATGTGAGTTCTAGATGATTCTGTGTCATCTTGTTGGACAGTTGATGTGTGTTCTGGATGATTCTGTGTCATCTTGTTGGACAGATGATGTGTGTTGTAGATGATTCTGTGTCATCTTGTTGGACAGATGATATGTGTCCTGGATGATTCTGTGTCATCTTGTTGGACAGATGATGTGTGTTCTAGATGATTATATATGTCATCCTGCTGGATAGTTGTGTGCTCCATTTGTTATCTTGCTGGACATATTATGTAAGTTGTAAATGATTCTATGTCATCCTGCTGGACAGATGATGTATGTTATAGATGATTCTATGTCATTCTGCTGTACAGATGATGTGTGTTGTAGATGATTCTATGTCATCCTACTGGACAGATGATGTGTGTTGTAGATGATTCTATGTCAGCCTGCTGAACAGATGATGTGTGCTCCTTTTCTTATCTTGTTGGACAGATGATGTGTGTTGTAGATGATTCTTTGTCATCCTGCTGGACAGATGATGTGTGTTGTAGATGATTCTTTGTCATCCTGCTGGACAGATGATGTGTGTTGTAGACAATTCTATTTCATCCTGCTGGACAGATGATGTGTGTTGTGAGAAGTCTTCTATTTTAAAGTTAGTTAAAATTTACCTCAAGACAAATTGATGATGTCTCCTATCAAGCAACGATTCTATTTTTATCCCCGGTAACGCCCGCTCTGTCTGCTATGTAGCGTATGTGTGCCCTAACATTTAAGGTCAGTTGAAGAAAGTCGCGTCCTAAGCCTAAAGACCACATTGCATTTGTTAACTGCCTTTACTTTTTCATCGCCTTTGTTTGTAACAGTATAACAAACAAGATTTATGTGTCTGTAATAATTACATGATGTGTGTTTATTTGCAAGTTAGATGATATATGTGTCTGTAATAATTACATGATGTGTGTCTATTTGCAAGTTAGATGATATATGTGTCTGTAATAATTACATGATGTGTGTCTATTTGCAAGTTAGATGATGTTTGTATCTGTAATAAATACATGATGTGTGTCTATTTACAAGTTGGATGATATATGTATCTGTAATAATTACATGATGTGTGTCTATTTACAAGTTGGATGATATATGTATCTGTAATAATTACATGACGTGTGTCTATTTACAAGTTGGATGATATATGTATCTGTAATAATTACATGACGTGTGTCTATTTACAAGTTGGATGATATATGTATCTGTAATAATTACATGACGTGTGTCTATTTACAAGTTGGATGATATATGTATCTGTAATAATTACATGACGTGTGTCTATTTGAAAGTTGGATGATATATGTGTTTGTACTAATTACATGATGTGTGTCTATTTACAAGTTGGATGATATGTGTCTCTGTGATAGTGTGTCTGCTACACTAACGTGACATGTCTGTCTATATGTGTAGCAAATTCACGTTTCTAGCAGACATTGCAGAGATCGCATGTATCGGTCATGTGTGAAATGTTGAAAGTTTTAGCTCTAACTGTCTAGCTGGAGTAGTGAAGGATATTTACAAAGATGACTGCTTGGGCGTTTGGCTTGCGCTGTGAATTGACGTCACGGTGATTTCCAGTTCGAACCATGTCCGTTGCCATCTTACAGAATCATGGTTGCCATGACAACGTTTCGAGACTTAATTCTTCTCCATTTGACCCAAATGATTACAAAGATTACGATTACTAAGAAAACTGTCCTCGTTTAATGTCAGCGAAAAGGCCTTGGTTATGTTTTATCACGTTCACATCTGCAATATTTTAAGTTTCAATATCACTGCCTGGTATGGCAATCTGAGCATTAAAAATAAGAATAAACTTCATAGAATCCTAAATGCTGCTGGCAAAATCATTGGCAAAAAACAAACCCCATTTGGGCAGTTGTTTGAGACAAACATCTATAAAAAAGCTAACAAGATCCTCGAAATAAAGAATCACCCTTTGTGTCAGGATTTTGTGATTTTACCATCACAAAAGAGATACAAGACACCGATAGCAAAGACAAACAGACACAAACACTCTTTTGTTCCCCTGGCAATCAAATCATTAAATAAGAACAATCTGGTATAAACTTTGTCACATGTAAATTATGAATGAGTCTGGTGTGAATGTACACTTTGGTTTCTTATAGTTATAATGTTTTTTTGTTTGGTGTAATGCACAAATTGTAAGACAAATTTCCTTACGGATAATAAAGATTATTATTATTAAATACACGACCTGGGGAATACAAATACAGCACTCTATCCAATAAAGCAGCCACCAGAAATACGCATGTCTGTTAACTAGAGCTATCCCACTTACATGAACAACCCGGACAGACAGTAAATTTAAGCAGACTACATATCAATTGATTATTGCAATAGGTATTGATATGACAGAACCTCTGTCTCACAACTTTTAACAAAAAACGCTGAAAAAAATTTGAGACTGGAAGAATAGCAAGCTGATTGGAATAATTGGATAGCCTATTGAGGATCTATTGTGATACCAGTCGAGGGCGTTTATCAACTATTTTTTGAAATACCTTTTTGACTATATCTAAGAGGATTCTGATTCAGATTGAAAGGGCAATACTGCTGCAGACTTGTCGCTACTGACACATAGGATGTTGATACTCTAAATATGGCTGCAAGGAAACGTGTTTATGTTTAAGAATTATCTATCCTGTCAATGCTAGAGAGAAACTATGAACTCAGGATATTGCAAAGCAGGCTCTTGGATTGGAACCAAAGCAAATATGGAGGAGTTTAAGAAGCAATGTCGGCAGAATGGAAAGGGACATAACTGAGGGAGAATATAAGATGAGACAATTTGATTGGTCCAAACAAATGGACATTCCGTTTGTCTACAATTAACAATATAAATGCAAACACGAATAACATACACACATGCACGGCCAGCACTTCATAAAGTAGGCGTCTAAGTACTTCTCTGTGACGACAAGTGACTTTGCAACACCCTGACTGAAAGTGGGATAAAGGAGTTTTTAAATCTTTCTGTTCTAGCATTAATGGACAGGAGCCGACCACTGTCATATATAAGATAAGACACGAATGTTCATGTTGTGTCCAATTGTCTTACCCTGGGTTGGTTTTGTTCATATTTGTTATTTGTTAGATTTTTTTTTTACAAGAATCAGAGAAACAATTTTGCTGCCCTATTCTCTGCTGGGAGTCAAATGGACTAATGCGATTGATATTAAAGCTAATAATAAGACAAATATTTAAATGCAAATCTTTTATTTTGCGACAACAAGCTTAACAACGGCATTCGTTACTTACACTGTACATATACGTAAGCTAACTTCAAAGTGTATAAAATAAGGAAAAGTATATTATGTTTAATTGCAGTAGTAATCAAGGTAAAATGTTTTTAAGCACCGACACTCGAACACTCACAGCGTTATATGCTGAGACCTGGATATGCACTTTTTTGTTTATTTGGAGGCGTTAATTGATACACACGTTTTGATATCTGAAATCTTTTCTAAAGTACTTTTATGTAGATATTTTGTAGACATTTCATCAATGCTCGTAGCATTCATAGTGATCTCTTTTGTATAATAGATTATGAATGATCATGTAAATCTTGTGTACCTTATTAAGTATTATGGAACTATAATTCCGGCCAAGTATTGACACAGGGAACTGCGAAACACTCTTCCTTTAGCTAATTAATTTTTTAATAAGTTTGAAAGCAGTAGGTCCGTGGACACAGTAGGTCCCTGAACAAATACACACGCAATGTATGCTATATACCGCATGTGCTGATGGCATAAATGAAGACATTAACATTAAAAGATCACAGCTGCGTTCATATTAACATTAAAAGGTCACAGCTGCGTTCATATTAACATTAAAAGGTCACAGCTGCGCTCTCTTTTAAGAGCACAGCTGTCCTTTTTTTCTGTAGATACCCTGTGCAAGATTGTGCGCTCCTAAATGAGGCTGCTCAACTGCTCAGGGGGCTGCCGGATTCTTCTGCTGCTCTGTGTCATTGAAGAACTAACTATATGTTAACCATATAGCCTGGTGATTATATATGCCCATCCTGCGATCGCAGCTGTGTATCAAGGATTGGCCTCTTTAGTCACACAAGAAGTTGCAAAGGGAAAAGATTGTCTCTCGAGACATAAAATGCCACAGATACCTATATATATATATATATATAGGTCTGTGATGTTAGCCTACAAGTGATTGTGAGGAGACTTGGGAAGCATAAAAGTCAAAGATGTTTCTGAGTTGCTATAAGATACTAATTAGGCAAAAACATATTTTCAGAAAATTATACATAGAGGCGGGGATGTTGGTTGGTGTTGACCTTTGAACGAACTTTTCATATCTGCATATTTTTTTATTTTTTTTTAGATGTAGGCCTACCTTCAGATTTGAAGATTATTACATCCAATATTAAGCGACCGAAAGGGGGGGGGGGTAGTGGGTAGTGTACGAACAGGGGGCTATTGAGACAACAGTCCAGAGCGTATATTACACCACCAGACAGCCATCCAGCCAATTTACAATCAAAAAGCGAAGTAACATGTACTCTTTAGGGAGGAAAACTTATATAGCAGGTGTTGGTGAAAAGTGTCAGTAGTTATATGTGTTGGTGCCAGATGGTAGTGAAGAGTTGTCTATAGTGGTGAAAAGTGTCAGTAGTTATATGTGTTGGTGCCAGATGGTAGTGAAGAGTTGTCTATAGTGGTGAAAAGTGTCAGTAGTTATATGTGTTGGTGCCAGATGGTAGTAAAGAGTTGTCTATTGTGGTGAAAAGTGTCAGTAGTTATATGTGTTGGTGACAGATGGTAGTGAAGAGTTGTCTATAGTGGTGAAAAGTGTCAGTGTTATATGTGTTGGTGACAGATGGTAGTGAAGAGTTGTCTATAGTGGTGAAAAGTGTCAGTGTTATATGTGTTGGTGCCAGATGGTAGTGAAGAGTTGTCTATAGTGGTGAAAAGTGTCAGTAGTTATATGTGTTGGTGACAGATGGTAGTGAAGAGCTGTCTATAGTGGTGAAAAGTGTCAGTAGTTATATGTGTTGGTGACAGATGGTAGTGAAGAGCTGTCTATAGTGGTGAAAAGTGTCAGTGTTATATGTGTTGGTGCCAGATGGTAGTGAAGAGTTGTCTATAGTGGTGAAAAGTGTCAGTAGTTATATGTGTTGGTGCCAGATGGTAGTAAAGAGTTGTCTATAGTGGTGAAAAGTGTCAGTAGTTATATGTGTTGGTGCCAGATGGTAGTAAAGAGTTGTCTATTGTGGTGAAAAGTGTCAGTAGTTATATGTGTTGGTGACAGATGGTAGTGAAGAGTTGTCTATAGTGGTGAAAAGTGTCAGTAGTTATATGTGTTGGTGACAGATGGTAGTGAAGAGTTGTCTATAGTGGTGAAAAGTGTCAGTGTTATATGTGTTGGTGCCAGATGGTAGTGAAGAGTTGTCTATAGTGGTGAAAAGTGTCAGTAGTTATATGTGTTGGTGACAGATGGTAGTGAAGAGCTGTCTATAGTGGTGAAAAGTGTCAGTAGTTATATGTGTTGGTGACAGATGGTAGTGAAGAGCTGTCTATAGTGGTGAAAAGTGTCAGTAGTTATATGTGTTGGTGCCAGATGGTAGTGAAGAGTTGTCTATAGTGGTGAAAAGTGTCAGTAGTTATATGTGTTGGTGACAGATGGTAGTAAAGAGTTGTCTATTGTGGTGAAAAGTGTCAGTAGTTATATGTGTTGGTGACAGATGGTAGTGAAGAGTTGTCTATAGTGGTGAAAAGTGTCAGTGTTATATGTGTTGGTGCCAGATGGTGGTGAAGAGTTGTCTATAGTGGTGAAAAGTGTCAGTAGTTATATGTGTTGGTGACAGATGGTAGTGAAGAGCTGTCTATAGTGGTGAAAAGTGTCAGTAGTTATATGTGTTGGTGCCAGATGGTAGTGAAGAGTTGTCTATAGTGGTGAAAAGTGTCAGTAGTTATATGTGTTGGTGACAGATGGTAGTGAAGAGCTGTCTATAGTGGTGAAAAGTGTCAGTAGTTATATCTGTTGGGGCCAGATGGTAGTGAAGAGTTGTCTATAGTGGTGAAAAGTGTCAGTAGTTATATGTGTTGGTGCCAGATGGTAGTGAAGAGTTGTCTATAGTGGTGAAAAGTGTCAGTAGTTATATGTGTTGGTGCCAGATGGTAGTAAAGAGTTGTCTATAGTGGTGAAATGTGTCAGTAGTTATATGTGTTGGTGACAGATGGTAGTGAAGAGCTGTCTATAGTGGTGAAAAGTGTCAGTAGTTATATGTGTTGGTGCCAGATGGTAGTGAAGAGTTGTCTATAGTGGTGAAAAGTGTCAGTAGTTATATGTGTTGGGGCCATATGGTAGTGAATAGTTGTCTATAGTGGTGAAAAGTGTCAGTAGTTATATGTGTTGGTGACAGATGGTAGTGAAGAGTTGTCTATAGCAGTGAAAAGTGTCAGTAGTTATATGTGTTGGTGACAGATGGTAGTGAAGAGTTGTCTATAGTGAGGAAAAATAAAGAGTTATCTTCTTTGTTCAGGTTGAAATCATTTGTGCTCCAATTTTACTGTTTTATTTCTAAACCTGGATTTATTTTATACTGAAGTGTCTTACACATATCAGCACTATGATAATTATTCTAGAATGTTTAAACAACATTATTCCTTTATTATTCGTTTTTATTAACACTACTTATCATATATTCACACATGTTGGTAAGAAAAACAGTTAGCCTCTTCAGATTATCACACACCTTGAATTATTATTTGAATATTTTTAGAACTAGAATGATTGGCAATTATTAAGCGCAAATATTGAAACATCTTGAAATATTGATGAAGGAATATTGTATTGTTTATTTTGAAGTCATGATTAGAGTAAACAGCAATATCTGTAAAGCTTATATCAAATCACTCTGTCTGTCTGTCTGTCTGTGTCAAATTTTATACACATTATTTCTCTCACATCCATTTTCGGATATCAAGCTGAAATGTTACATAATTTTTTATTGTAACTAACAAAACATGAATCAATAAAAACAAAATTTAGCTAGTTATCAATTAATTTCTGGTAATTAATTATTTTTGGTGCACAAGTTTAATTTCTTTTTTTTGTTTCTTGTCCTACAGGCTATGTGGATGCAAGTGAAATTGTGGAATCATTTAAAAAGGTCGGAGTTCAGATTGGAAAGAAAGAAGCAGAAAAGTTATTGAAAAGGTACTCATGAACTTCGACCTTTAGGCTACTATTTTATGTCTATTACATAATTATTATTATTATAGCTTTTATATAGCGCTAATTTCATGCTTATAGCATGCTCAGAGCGCTTTGGTCCAATCTCATTTGTGGACCAGTGGGGGAGAGGGGTATCTAGGAGTTGGTTTTCCGTGCTGCCTTTAAGCGCTCAGTAAACGCAACTCTGCCCAAGTCGGGTGTCGAACCTCGAGCCCCCTTCTAGGTAGCCAAGACAAGTCAAGTTCAAGTGCACTTAGCCCCTCAACCACACTTCCCATCATGCTATAATATTTAAAAGAGGACAAATAAAAGATGGCATATCTTTAGTTCTGTTACTACTCATGGAAGTCAGTTGATTTGTGGCACATAAAGTATTTAAAAAAATATTAGTATATTGTGCAAGTAGTAATTTCATCTTGGTCAGATTAAGAAATTAAATGTGTTCCACATTGCTTTTTTTTTATTCTTTCAAAATGGTATTGGTGTTGGCTCTTGAGGAGTTTGTACCACAGAGGAAGCAGAATTGGGTTTTCAAAGACCTTCTAGTGTCTTTGTATTTTAAGAAAGTTTTTACTTATGCACTACTTCCTTAGTCTGTTGGACCATTGGGGCACCATGCAAGATTCGTCGGCCGTCTTTCTCCCATCCTCTCTGTCCTTCGCCTTAGTTAGAACCTCTTTCAATGGCAGGCCCGTCCATTCTTTTATGTTGTCCTCCCATCACTTACTCTGTCCGCCTCTTCTTCTTTTTCCTGGTACTGTTCCCTGAAGGAAGGTCTTTGCGAGCCCCAAAGATCTTGTGATATGGCATATGCACTACTCTCTACTCAAAACCAGCATAACTTGGTCTATAGGTCTTTTTTGAAGTAATGTCTGTATTATATAAGATAAGATAGGTTACATTTTACGTTAGGTCAAACTAGCCTCAATACAGTCATCAGTGGGTGAATGAGAGGCAAAAAACACTTGGCTACCTACCAATGGGTGCAAGTTCAAATCCCAACTAAAGCTGTGTGCCTAAAGATACCTTCCCCCCCCCCCCATTGGCACTGGTCCACATAAGTAATTGGACCTTGGCATACTGTGCATGCACTAAGCATGAAGCACTACATAAAAGCAATTTAAAACATAAAGTTACTGATGAATTTAGCCATGGTTTGTACTGTATGAGCTTAGTTATAGAAGCAACTCAATTAAACACATACTTTATGTAGGTTAAAGCTTAAATAAAGTGACAGCTCATTTGAAAATTAAGTACAGATCAATACTGAAATTACTTATATCTTAAACAAACTACATCTTAAGCTAATTAAACATAATGAAAAGTATAAATATAAACATTTTCAATGTACATGAAGGATTGTAAATTCCTATCTTTGCTTGGAAAAGCCAATTAAATTTAGGACATCAGGGCTAATCTAATTCAAATTTTTCCTTCCATGTCTGTTTGCTTTGCTATCTTTGCTCCAAATATAAAAAGCACAGCTCCATGACTTTATCTATGTTATAGGTGTTGGGCTTATATTCTTTGAGCTTCTCAGTTAACACCTACAGAGATCATGGTTTTCCCATTATGAACAAGTCATACAAAATGATACAAATCAATTTGGTTTATTTAATTATTTGTAAAACTTTGATGAAAGCTTAAAAAAGAAGAAAACAAGAAATAAATAAAACAGAATGTGGGCTATTTGTCTATTCTTAAAACTGAAAAAAATAAAAAAAAACAGATATGAAAAAAACCCAGATAAGACAAAATGGACAGAAAATGAAAATTCAAAATAGCTCTAATTTTTAATACACTAAAAGGTAGGAATGTAATAGACTATTTCAATTTTAGAATGACACTAAAAAAGAAATGATTATCCTTTTTGGTAATAATTTTTTTTTTTAAATTTTACATTAAGATAGTTTAAATGTTGTGTTAGATACTAGTGATCAAATCCAACTGGTGTTGCTTTCAAAAGACTAGCCTGTGTGATAGTACATGATGCCATATGGAATCTGTGATTTTAATTTTTATGATAAAACAAGGAAATGTATTCCTTCAGTTCTCTTGTTTTACTTGTTTCAGGTGTTCCTTCAGATTTATAGATTATTACATCCTAGCCTAAACCTCCCCAGGACCATCAGACATCAGTCCAGAGTGCATAACACACAACCATGGATCTGTTTTACACTTATTCAGTTCATATCTGCTATTAGAGCATAGAATGGGTTGCCTGAGCTAGCCAGGAAAACCAGTGACTTGGCAGAATTTGGGTCGTTGGTTGATATGCGTGACTGAATGCATGACGCGTAGGACGTAATCATCTTCTTTTTTGAAGTAATGTCTGTATTATATAAGATAAGAAGATAAGATATCTTAAGTTCATCAAGAGAATCATAATGAAGAACTCTACTAGTACTAATAGCTACCACTAATAGCTCAACATCTTAAGAGTTGAAACCATTTATAAAATTGTTTGCCATGTCAAAATGTCCATATGTTTACTAATTGAAAAAAAAAAACAGTCTTTTTTATTTTTGCTTGTATGTCTTTCAGTTGCTGTTAAGTTGTAAGTAATGATATTGTATGCATGTAACACTAGCATCCATCATTTAGCAGCTAATTACAAGTTGTTCAGTTTTGTTTTAATTCATTGTTTATTGTTTGTTTACTCTAAATTAGTTTTCTTTAAGATTATAGAACATTCTAGACTTCAAGTGTCACCCTTTTTTTTTTCTTGTTGTGAAGTAGGCCTACAAGACTTTAATCCACAACATATAGACATGAACTTAGTGCTTGATTATCATTTTTTTTTTCATTAACTTGGAAACATAAAAAAGTTTTAAATATGAGTCACACTCTGACCTTTGTTACTTGAGTTACTTCCGAGTTAAACGTTCCTTTTTATGTAATTAGATAACGATTTTTTCAAACTCTACAGTTTCTCCAAAAATTTGAGATTTATTAAAACTTTGAATGAAATTTCATAAAACTTTTTGTCACATTTCCAAAAACTTTATTGACATTTCTTCTAACAAAATTGAGGTGTTCTATTGCTTTGAAGTTTCTGTACACTCAAAATTCGTGTCAAATTTTTAAGATTTTTTAAAACTTGTTAATTCTGTAAAGTCTTTCCAGTGTTTTGGTCAATAAAACAGTTTTTAATTTTTAATATATTTAATGTTTTGTCAGAAATATAATTAATCTGGATACAATTTAATTAAGTCACTATAACAATTTATTTTGATTCATTCTTTTGTAAAGCTATTTATCAATTTAGTTTCACTAAATGTAAGCTCCACTAATAAAAGTGATGTTCCAATATTATATATATACATTTATTGGACAAAAACAATTTTCTTATCTTAGTGTGTACAGTTTGACTGTCATTCTTTGTGAGTTAATTGTTCCAACGAAGTTTATTTTTAACACAATTGTCTATACTCTTGATTTTCACCAAATCAAGTTCTATTTTGAGCTAATGACTGTGAACAGTATGGTTTTATGAAGTAAATGTGAGCTAATTGTTTGATATTTGTTGGACTGTCTCGTGATAATCTTGAACCATGTGTCGTACAGTTTGAAAGTTTGAACGTAACCACACTAATTTAAAAACATGAACTAATTATTGTGTACAGCTTTAATACAATGTCATAACTTTGATCTAATTGTTGTGTACAGTTTGATAACAAGGCTTAATGAAATGAGTTGCTTGAACATTTGGTTTAACATATTGCATGATAATACTTATTAGTAGAATCACATTGGAAACATTCTTGTGTATTTAAGTAGCATCTATGTATATATAACTAGCTCTATTATATCATCACAACACTATAAGTACGTTGACTTGATGATCTCTGAAAGATTTTCCCAAATTTGAATTCAATAGTTTTATAGTCTAAAGTGGAGATCTTTTCTTTGTTTGACAGAATGGACAAAGATGGCACCCTGAAGATAGACTGGGATGAGTGGAGACACTATCTGATCCTTACTCCTACAGAGAGTATCCATGACATACTGCATTATTGGAGGCACTCTTCTGTAAGTACATTCGGTCACCTCTTTGATGACATGATACAGGCTATACCACTGGGAAGATATTTTTCTGGCTATCTTCTAACCCCATTTCCCCCATTTTTTGGGGGTATCAATAGCTTAAAATAATTTTAGTGTGCAAAAAAAAAATTAATTTTGTTGTCCAAATGATTGAGAAAGCTAAAACAAAATAATTATTAAATTAAAGCCTGTAGCATGCCATTTTTTTATTTGGATATTTTATTGCTTTCATACTAAATTGTTTTAAGTTGTGTTTTGTCCTTGTTGGTGGTGCTAGAGTTGAATAAAGGAATGGCATTGGAATTGTGTTTGATTCTGTCTTGTTTTTTTTGGCAGTTGATTGAAGAATTAAAACTGTTTTAGAATCTTTTTCATGTTTGTTTTAAGAAATAGCACAAAGTTTTTGCAGATACTTTCAGAGTGTCTTCTTTGTGATTAGTGACACAGTCTGTAATCTGGCAAATGCTATTTTTAAAAAAAACTTTTTGAAAAATCTTAATTATTGTCAAATTAGCATCAAGTTATTTAGATTTTGTGATGGATGGTATGAATGAAAACAATAAAGTGGATTGTGCAGAGTGTTTTAAAAATTAATGCCTTTCCAGGATGTTAGTCATTATGATAGTCCAGAGTTTAAATCCTGCTGACATCCTGCTGGTGGTTTCAAGTCGGATATAATCTTTGTTTCTAGAAGAAGATCTGAAACTTTACAAGTCAATATTTCAAGTCATCAAAAAAAAAATTTTTTTAATGGAATTCTTAAAAGAACTCAAAAAAAAAGTGAATTATTCCAGCTCGTATATCTCACAGAATCAGAATGACAAATCCCAGTACAAATATCTCAAATGTAAATCAAAGAAGATCAAGCCTGGATAAATATCTCAGGAATCAAGAATGGCAGGTCAAATGTTTGAAACATAGAATCAAGAAGTTAAAGAAAAACATCATTCATCAAATCAAAGAAGAACTAAATAATTCCTGCTTAATATTTTGCTCAGTTTTAATAAATTAGAAAATACTGATGGCTTTGGATAATTTCTATTTCTACTCAAATATTTTTTAAAGAAATTGTATTTCTAGCAAATGTACTAAAAATGCTTACCTTTAACTCTTTCTCTCCGTAATTATTTACCACATTCTGGTAAAATCAACGTTGGTATCGTCAGTTAGGAGAGAAAGAGTTAAGCAAAATGTACAAAACAGTCTATTACAAACCTTTCTTACAAACCTTTTTACTGCTCTCTCTTTTTTCTCTCCCTCTTGCTTTGTCTCTCTCTCTCTCTTTCATTTATACAACTTTTATATTAACTCCTCTAGTCTGTCTGTCTGTCTGGGTGGATTCTTTTACACATTTTTATTCTTCCCATTCTTGGATCAAGTAGAAATTTTGCACAAATTATTCATCGTCATTGTCAGCACATGAATGGTTATTAATTAATTTTGTTTTATATAGAAAAAGGGATATAAATCTTACAATATTTAGAGATATGCCAGCAGTTGGCTGCCTGGTCCTGCAGTATGTGGGCTGGGCTGTAGTTCGGTTGTCTCAATTGTCTCCGGGTTCATACCCTGCCCTCTGCCATCCCCTGTTGTCCTACAGGAGATTTGGACTAGAAGTAGATTTCAAACATGCAAACCGTTTACAAACATTGATCAGGGTGCTCCCTTCACTCAATATAAGCTTTGTTGTTGTTGTTTTTTTTTAAGTATTTTTTATTTGGCTCGTTTCTTACTTTCCTTGTAATTCAATTTAAAAAAAAGAAGGGGCAGCAACTTTGGATTGAATGGGGAAAATGCTTTACTGTCAAATATAAGAGCGTTATTTCCCATTTTTCAAAATATATTTAGACGCAAATACAATGTAACAAAACTAACAAGAAAAAAAATACTGTGTACACCCTACAATCCTTTATACTAATTATTACATTTCTGACACACTCGAACCTTAAAATTAAAGCTAAAAGAAATGGCTAGTAGTCGTGTGGTAAGCGCTCTGGATGGTGTCTGGGTGGTCCGGGATTCGAACCTTGCTCGCCGCCATCCCTCGCCGTCCTATGGGAGATTTTGGTCGCGGACGTAATAACCTTAAACGTTCAAAACATAGAAAACAAAAAACTTGTGGATATCCTTGTAGTATTTGTTACGGTGATGATGGGGTCACGGTATTTGTTATGGTGATGATGGGGTCACGGTATTTGTTATGGTGATGATGGGGGTCACGGTATTTGTTATGGTGATGATGGGGTCACGGTATTTGTTATGGTGATGATGGGGGTCACGGTATTTGTAATGGTGATGATGGGGGTCACGGTATTTGTTAAGGTGGTGATGGGGGTCACGGTATTTGTAATGGTGATGATGGGGGTCACGGTATTTGTTATGGTGATGATGGGGTCACGGTATTTGTTATGGTGATGATGGGGGTCACGGTATTTGTTATGGTGATGATGGGGGTCACGGTATTTGTAATGGTGATGATGGGGGTCACGGTATTTGTTAAGGTGGTGATGGAGGTCACGGTATTTGTTATGGCGATGATGGAGGTCACGGTATTTGTTATGGTAATGATTGGGGTCATGGTATTTGTCATGGTGATGATGGGGTCACGGTATTTGTTATGGTGATGATGGGGGTCACGGTATTTGTTATGGTGATGATGGGGTCACTGTATTTGTTATGGTGATGATGGGGTCACGGTATTTGTTATGGTGATGATGGGGGTCACGGTATTTGTTATGGTGATGATGGGGCCACGATATTTGTTATGGTGATGATGGGGCCACGATATTTGTTACGGTGATGATGGGGTCACGGTATTTGTTATGGTGATGATGGGGGTCACGGTATTTGTTATGGTGATGATGGGGGTCACGGTATTTGTTATGGCGATGATGGAGGTCACGGTATTTGTTATGGTAATGATGGGGGTCATGGTATTTGTCATGGTGATGATGGGGTCACGGTATTTGTTGTGGTGATGATGGGGGTCACGGTATTTGTTATGGTGATGATGGGGTCACTGTATTTGTTATGGTGATGATGGGGTCACGGTATTTGTTATGGTGATGATGGGGGTCACGGTATTTGTTATGGTGATGATGGGGCCACGATATTTGTTATGGTGATGATGGGGCCACGATATTTGTTATGGTGATGATGGGGCGAAGATGTGACTGTGTTTAAATACCAGGCGAAGATGTTTAGACCCTAAGCAATTTGAGAAATGGGTACCTTTTAATCAATATAAGCAAATGCTCTTTCTTTAATGATTGAAAATATCCTGGAACCTTTTTTGTGGCCTATAGGAGTATAAGTCAATCCAGCCCAGATTCCTTCTATTATAGTTGTTATTATGACGGGCTTCTTTGAATGAGGCTATGGATTATTTTTATGTGTTTTTTTTTAGTTTGACAGATTGGGTTTTGGTTCAGCCATTCATTTTGGTAAACTGAATGCTTAGTCAACTGTTTGATTTTATACCTATTATTTTAGTTTTAATTTAATAATAAGCCAATTTGTTTTAGTTATCATATGTATTTCAACTGTGACCTGATTGCCCTAATACTATTAAAAAAAAACGGTTAAGCGCCCCCTCCCACGTATACACAATATGTGTAAATTAATCAGTAATTTAAATTATAAAACTAATTTCGTTAATTGTTGTTGCATTAAATGTATGTATTAGATCTTTCAGCTGTTACAATCCTTAAATTAACCAGGCCTACTCAGTCCTGCTCCATTCCCTCCCCTGGCTACAGTCTTTAACATTAACTGGTTCTAATAAGAAATAAAGGAACACTGATGAGTAACCTAAAACAAGGCTTTATTAAACTAGAACGACACACGAACTGACGAAAGACAGTAGCACATTAAATCAATGTTGTGAACACATTCTCACGACGTTACACAAACAGAAATTCAGATAAACAACCAAACGATAGAACAAGTACAAGAATATAAATATCTAGGTATAACTATCAACAACAAACTATTATACATTATACACTGCCAAAACATATACACGAAAATTCACCAGCGACTCTTCTATCTCAGAAAGCTAAGAAAATTCAACATAGACAAAACAATAATCAAACTTTTCTACACAGCAACCATCAGCAGTCTTACTGACTTTTCCTTCACCTGCTGGTATGGTAATACATCACTGGCACAAGGACTTAGATAAATAGACTAATTAAAAAAGCATCGTATATCACTCAAGTACAGCTACCATCTCTTGGAGAGCTTTTCCTAAAAAGATGCCTTTCCAAATCACTCACGATTTTTAAAGACAACCTGCACCTATTAAACCACTGTTACATAAGATCTGAACGAAGTGGTCGTCTCCTTTCCATTAGGACTAAAACTGAAAGATTTAAAAACTTCTTTATCCCACTTTCGTTCAGAGTGTTACAAGATCAGCTGTCGTCATCGAGAAGTACATAGAAGTCTAATTCATAAAGCGCTGGTTGTGAATGTGTATGTGTGTGAGTGAATGTTGTTCGAATTTTTCATCCATATTGTTTTTGTAAAGTAGTTTCGCTGAGGTTGTCAATTGTAGTCAAACTGAATTTCCATTAGATTGGATCAATAAAAATTATCTTATCTTATCTAAACATAAACAAAAAGTAACTATTTCACCACACTGGTCTATAGCAGATTAAAGATTTACTGAATCTTTGGTAGGAGGAGGAGTAGGCCTACTATAAACCCATCTTTCTACAAATATTCTGTGTTCATCCCTTTATTATTTCTTGTTTACAATGGATGTGGCAAAATATGTAGGTCACAGCTGGGATTGCGTAGCCACGATAAATACTGCATTCCTCATTAATCTTCGGACTCGAAGACAAGCCCTAATGCCCTTATTATTATTATTTCTTGTTATATTCTTTCCTGAAATATGTAATATCTACATTTGTGTAGAGGTGTCCTAGTTGGGGATTCATTGTTAGTTGTTACTTCTTAAAATATTCATTGTCCTGTTTGATGGCCTATAAAGCCATGCAAAAGTAGATTTATATAATTAGCTGTGATTGCAAGTCTTGGCAGAATTTAAGTCATTGGTTAATATGCATGACTGAATGCATGACGCGTAGGACGTAATCATCTTCTTTTTTTTTTTTTGAAGTAACGTCTATATTATATAAGATAAGATAAGATTAAGTTTTACGTTTCCATCTTGCCAACTCGAACTCCTCTAACTGGGTCATTACCTAACTGTCAATTGTCACACTGAAGACAAGAAGGAATAAGAGCATAGTCATTAACGTCACATCCACGTTAGATGCTGCGACAATGTCACGGACCGATTCGTTTCGAAAACATCGCTTCTGTCGGTTGTTCTTTTTTGTCTAGCCTCCTTTCATAAATTCTGTGACACACCTTCAATGTTTACTAACGAAATTCATTCGAAGGGAAGTAATTCGTATCTTTATGCTAGCCTAGTTGTTTAGTGAAGCATGTTGCACGCTTTTACCAGTTTTTTTCTTACACAAGTGTCCGGAAGGTACTGCCAGTTAGGATTAGCTAAGTTGTATTTATTTATTTATGTATTTTATTTATGTATTTTATTTATTTATTTGTTATTATTGCTACTTGATTCTGTTCTGCGATTCACAACTATCTTAAGTAAAAGTTATTATTATTTGTTTCACAAACATTAAAATAATCTATTTAGAGTTTTTTTTTTCTACCTTTTTTTTTCGCCACACTTTGTCATCAGTGTTTATATAACAACGAGATGCCCTTGTACCTTAGCGAACTGATTACTCCATATGTCCCCCAGAGAGCCCTGCGCTCAATGGACTCAACGCTTTTAATAGTGCCACGTTTCTCCCTCAAAAGCTACGGTCTGCGGGCTTTTTCAGTTCACGGACCAAAGGTTTGGAACTCACTCCCCATTGATCTCAGACAGACAACATGCTACACCACTTTTAAGAAGAACATTAAGACCTATCTGTTTAAAACTTTTTTAGATTAACTGTCATTGTAGCTGTCGTGTTTGTGTTTGTAATGTTACTACAGCGCCTTGAGCCTACATTTTGTTTGTTAACAGCGCTTTATTAATAAAACTATTATTATTATTACCTTTTTTTCGCATCATGAAGCTAAAGTGTTGCTAGATTCTATACACGGTGTTTATTCAGCCTTTTCTGTTTTCTATGCTGGATGTTTACAATTCTGTTACCGTCAAACTTTTAGTGTCCACATGTTGCGCAACCAACTATACCACTCTGGTCTAGATCTGTCTTTTTTTTTTTACCCGGAACGCCTAAAAATAACCCATATTGAAACATTTTGACTCCTGTGTTGTTTAAACCAAGACTCAAAACCATCACATACTCATCATATACAAATAAACAGACAAACAACACAAATACAATTGCGCTTAAGTAAGCTATTTACTGTGTCGTGAAATTGTCCGCGTTTCTCTTATTAAGTAAGGTATTTACTGTGTTTTTAAAGTGTCCGAGTTTCTCTTATCAAGTAAGGTATTTACTGTGTCATTGAAGTGTCCGGGCTTCTCTTATCAAGTAAAGTATTTACTGTGTCATTGAAGTGTCCGGGCTTCTCTTATCAAGTAAGGTATTTATTGTGTCATTGAGTGTCCGAGTTTCTCTTATCAAGTAAGGTATTTATTGTGTCATTGAGTGTCCGAGTTTCTCTTATCAAGTAAAGTATTTACTGTGTCATTGAAGTGTCCGGGCTTCTCTTATCAAGTAAGGTATTTATTGTGTCATTGAGTGTCCGAGTTTCTCTTATCAAGTAAAGTATTTACTGTGTCATTGAAGTGTCCGGGCTTCTCTTGAGGGATTGAACTAAACAATGTAAACGACGCTAAATTGAACTTCAAAAAAATATATATTAATAACTTATAAAAATTCTGCAACAAACGGATGGATTATAAAAATCGTTAAAAACATAGCTTAACAACCCTTTCTTTAATTGAACACCGAATGGACCTCATTCACCAATCGTAAACAAACAACATTTGGCCAAGTGGTTCCCTATCTCTTCTATACAATTTACGCAATCCATAAAGGCTGTCACGTGGTACGTAATTTTCATTGTCTTATCAATATTATCACGTGGCTAAATGTTGTTTGTTTACGATTGGTGAATGAGGTCCATTGACCGAAAAGCTAGCTATTAATAGATGGAAATCTCTTGATTGGTTTGAAAACTGAACGTGACCCTAAATTGTTAATAATGCAGAAAGAAGGGACCGAGATTCTCATTGTGTGTCTTACTTCATTTTTGTGCCACTGCTGATCTATTTATAGACTTCCCAGAAACTAAAGTCTGTCGTTGTCTTCGTGTCTGGTCTGTCGTTAAATGTGGCGGAGGCTGACACTCGGTTGGCGTCGTTTATAAAACATCAATGTGGGCTCAATAGGGGCTTTAAAAACACAACGCAGGTAGAACGGAGCTACAAGACAAACTATCCTAGTTACGTTTTCACGAATACAAGCATGCCTATTTGTTAAATATGCTTATTTGTCAAGTATGCGTATTTGTCAAGTATGCCTATTTGTCAAGTGTGCCTATTTGTCAAGTGTGCCTATTTGTCAAGTATGCCTATTTGTCAAGTATGCCTATTTGTCAAGTATGCCTATTTGTTATTAGTTTTACATTCGTATCCATCACTCCACCACCCTGTTGTTTTTTTCTGACCAGTTCCCGCACAGTCCTGACACTTTCTTAGCTGTTCATTCATCCATTTACAATGAAGGTCAACTTTTCTTCCCATACACAGCCGTGCGGTTTGCGCGCTGGACTGTCGTTCGGATTTATCGATGGTCTCGGGTTCAAACCCTGCCCGCTCCCATCCCCCCGTTGTCCTGCGGGAGATTTGGACTAGGAAGTAAACTATCTTCAACTCTAAAGGAACATCCAAAACATGTCAAACATTTTACAAACATACGTTTCGGCCCCACTAGCTATGAAAGATGTGTTGTTAACATTGTTGCACAATTTAAAAAAAAAACCTAAGGATATATTTATATATTGTTGTAAACCTGGTGGTGACACAGATGGGGGTAGTACTGTGTGTTTTCAGCCTACCCAAATCGCCACAGTCCAGCGCAGGACGAGCGGTCAACCGAGACCAGTGACAGTACACGCCAGTTCGACAACGACCTGTGTGTAAATATTACGCACGCAAGTCACGGCAAGTGATAAACTGGAATGGTCAAGAAGGTTCGAGGCCAGTAGAGACACTATATAAGAGCGAGTGTGTCAGAATCACTTCACTTCACGTGACCTCGCAATGTGACCAGACGAGGCGAAGTTAGAGACAGACGGTGTGTGAAGTCAGGCGGAGCAAGGCTTGGTTTTGGACAGTTAGTGTGATGTTGTTGCCAACTGTACAGTATTTGTAATGTATTTGAAATTAAACTGACTGATACTTTGGAGCCCTGATGAGTTGTGAAATTCGTTGTGTCGTGTGGTGCAGTTTGAAGAGAGCCTGGATAGTAGGAGAGACGTAACAATATGTTTAGCTTTGCCCTCTTCGAATAAAATCTTTGAAAAGTGTTGACCTTTATGGTTTTTTTTTTTTATTATTGACTTGTATAACGGAAAACCATACAGTAAAGTTTACTGTCATGTAAAAGAAATAAATCTTGGTCTATGCAGTTAGATTTAGATCTTGTAAGCAAAGAAAAAATACGTGTTAAGAATAGATCTACACGCCTGACTAGTTATGTCTGTGTGTATTTCCTCGCCCGACCACTCAATATACAACTAACACTATCGCGTGGTCATCTTGTCATAACCGACTACACGTAGCAGTGGCGTAGCTAGAGTATATGATGCCTGGTGCGGTACCTCATCTTGATGCCCCCCCCCCCCCCAAAAAAAAAAAAAAACTAACTAATTAATAACATTGCAAAACCTTACTTTTTTTTTCAAAATAATATGTATTCATTAATCAAATATTGTTAATTCTTTCATGACCTTTCATGACCGCAGCATTATCATAGCCTTGACCCCTGCAGTCCATTATGTCTAAGCCATCCAAACGCAATTTCTCTAGAATGATCTCAGCGATTCCAGCAGCATGCGTGTCCTTTGTGTCGTTGAAGTCAACAAAAGACTCACGAACCTGCACCCCGTCTTTCTCCATGACAACATACCGTAAAATTTGGGAAATTTGATCCAGCTTTAAGATGTCAGGTGTACTGTCAAAAATAATAGAGAAATATTTGGCTTGTTTTACTTGCTGTATGATTTGTTTTTTTAGCGTGATCCCCCAATATTGTAATAAATTCATTTTGTATTTGTGGAGACATGTATGTATTCGGTCTGGAACAAAGCTTAGTTCGAAGCACATGCTCCCTCAAGAGTGGATCGTACTTTGATAGTAATTTTACTAACTCTCCAGGTTTTCGTCTCTTGTATAATCAAATCTTGGGCCTTGTTGTCAATATTGTTCCCTACTCTCAGGCGAACTTCAAGTTTCCTCCAAGCAAGCGATGACTGAATGTTAGCTCTGCTGGTCTCATGTTTTTCTATTTTCGGGGATAACCTCCACCACTCATTTAATCCATCTTTGGATTTAAATGAAGATTTGGTACTTGATCTTGTTGAGAAAAGTGTGCAGGGGAAGCAAAATAAGGATTCAGATTCAGATAAACGTTGCCAAAACGACCTGGTCCTGTTCAGCCTAGGGATCGACATTCTTAAGGCTCTATTCGAGCTTCAACTCGGTGGGCTGCGACTCCAACGTGAAAACACGCCAAAATATCTAGGGGTAACCCTGGATAGAAAGTTGTCAATGCTCCAACAAGTCCAGGAAGTTGAAAGAAAAGCCTCGGAGAAGTTAGCGTTACTAAGAAAGCTGGCCAGCACAAAGTGGGGTGCCAAAGCTTACATGCTACGCACATTGTACTTAGGGGCAGTCAGATCACAAATTGAGTAGGCCTACAGCTCAAGTATATGCTAGTAAAACTGCCCTCGAATCACTCGACCGAGTAAAATCACAGGTACTAAGATTCATTTGTGGCACCTTTCGGACAAGCCCAACAAACGCTGCTGAAATCTTAACAAACGTGGCCCCTTTACATTTAAGGAGGGAGAGGGCGGTACTTACAGCCTATGAGCGCTATGAAAGGGGCAACTCTAGGCTACCCACCTCAATATTAGTGCGACAGTGGAGAGAGAGGAACCTCATAAAATGCGATCGTTCCTCCACATTGCGGCCAATTTGTTAAAATCATCTGGGCTCTCCACTGACAGAATCCCAATTAGAATAATTAGTACTTGCCCTCCGTGGAGGAGAAGTCGGCCCCACAAACAAGCATGTCCCTTATAGGGCAAGAGGGAGCCACCAAGAGGCGATTAACACATGCCATACTCCAAAACTTGGCATCAGCTACACTTAAGTCCTACCCATCAGGTGCCATTTTCTGTTATACCGATGGGTCGGTAATGAGGGACCCCGATAGATCTGGGTATGTGGCCCTTATAGTCTACCCAGACCGGACAGAACCAGAGATGCCGATTTCTCCGTCTGAGCTTAAAATGGTTTTGAGGCGCCAGCCAGACTAGTCAGTCTTGAGCATTGTTCATCATATTGTTTACGTTACAGTATTACAATTAATTAGTTAGTTTAAAAAAAACTCGTAGAAAACAAAGGTTAGCTTATTTTAAAATATTGACATTACAATAGAATTATTTCCAAAATTAAACTATAAAGAATCATAAAAAAATGAATAAACTAAGACAATTGTTTAGAGCTAGGGTTTAGAAATATATTTGTAAACTCAATATCTAGATTAAACCAATGGACTAAACAATGAAGTAAAAAAAGGTTGGCCTATCTTCTTCTTCTTCTTTATATTACAGAGCATTGATCAGTGTAGTAACAACATGTACCGTGTGTCCGAAATAAATCTAGTAAATTAGATTCAAACTGTTCTATAGCTTACATTGTATGGAAGAAATAGTCAAGGAGATGAAACAAAATAGCGACATGACTATTTTATAAATCGTTAGTTCATGTTTAAAATACAGTACTTTAAGTTTGCTCGTGTCCATACAATTAGTCGTTTTTACTGAAACGCTCAGGGAAATAAGAAATTAATACACGCTGGGGGAATTTTGGTGCCCCTCTCCACTTGGTGCCCTGTGCGGCCCGCACCACCCGCACATTGGTAGCTACGCTACTGACACGTAGCCTACTAAAGTTCTAGGCTAGCCTTACACTGACCAGTTTGTTAGAATCAGTCGGACACGATTTATTTACTTTTAGGGAGAGGGAGGGGTGACGATGAAAATGTGACTTTTTTTTTTTCTCAAATTGATTATCCTAATGCTTTTAGCTCTATATATTACTGTACCATTGACTATCATAGCTAAGGACTAGACCGTTACTAAGCCTAACAGCCACTGTAAGAATATAGCAATGCGATTGATGAGATCTAGATTCGCTTTCAGTATTATTATTAGCCCAAAAACAAAATTTCAAAGAACCTTTATTTACATATCCAGATTTTAGTGTCTAATTTATTAAATATAAATGTTTCCAAGCATTTAAATATAAAAAAAAAGGTAAAATGTTTACTATTACAACTTTTTAACACAGAATTTAAATATGTCAAAAACTCAGATTTGAAAAACCATCGAACTTTCCCTTTAAATAATTCACTATTTAAGTTTTTTTCTGCGTCTATCTTCGGCAAAGGCTTTTTTTTTTTTAGACATCAATTGTGTATCCTGTGGCCGTCGTGAGAGCTCTCCAACTGTCTCTTTCAAAGGCAATCTGCGGTCAGCTACTTTCCCATATGCCACTGAGTGCAAAATAGCCCCTGGGGATATCTTTATAGCGCTTTCTAGGGGCACCCTAATATGCCCTCGGAGGACAACGGCTTTGTCTGCATAACATGTGGCAAAATATCCAGGTCGCAACTGGGTTTGCGTAGTCATTTAAAACACTGCACTTATCCTTAATCTTCGGAAAAGAAGACATTAGCATTATTTCGATATATCACTGGGACATAAGAAAAACGTGCCATGTCGTAGGTGGTCCTGGCGACCAATCTATCATACAACACACAATCCTGTCTAAATCGTATTCACATGACTTATGGTAGCATTCTTAGTAAACTAAAAGTACATTCGTCCTACCAATCAGTATAAACGGAATTTTTTTAAACATTAAAAGCATGCTTTTTGTAATTAACAAGTAGCCATTGCAATTATTTTCAGCACGATGGCTGCCTGGTCGTGCGGTTTGCACGCTGGACTGTCGTTCAGATTTATCGATGGTCCCGGGTTCAAAACCCTGCACGCTCCCATCCCCCGTCGTCCTGCGGGAGGTTTGGACTAGGAAGTAATTATCTTCAACTCTGATTGAACATCCGAAACATGTAAAACAAACAAACAAACGATGTAGACACTATTGAATCATATTTTTATATCTTTTTTTTTTTTTTCGATTTTAGGCGTTACTTCAAAAGAGAAGATAATTACGTACTGCGCATTTCATGTGTCAATCTAGTCTTGCTTGTTGATCGGTGACTTAAACTGCTCTAGAGAGAAACACAGCTCTTAAAACAAACTGTCACGAACATTTTCGCCACGTTATCAAAGTGGTTTATATGTTTGCTTACAATATACTTATTTGATTTTCAAAATAAAAAAAGATAAATTTTTTTTTAGACAGAAGCAAAAATTTTTGCCTTTGCACTTATATCAAGCATGGGGTATCTAGGAGGGGTAGCACCTCTAGTGGACAGGCAGTCGTGCCTTCTTTTTGAGGGTAGCCTGGCTCACTCTTGGTCACCACTCGGTACCCAACTCTCACCTGTGGCTCCCAGAAGCTGTAGCATGCGCAGCGGCCACACCCCGGAAACGGCTTTGACTGGCCGGCTAAACCAGGTAGAGGGTATCTGACGTGTCCATGGCACTCAGTACACTGAGGTTATGTCAAACCTAGCATGTGTAGTCTGGACTTGGCGGCCTGTGCGTAACGTCACAAAACTTGACTAATCGGACAGAAAGGCAAGTACCAGCACAGTGCTGTGGAGCACTCAAGAGCAGGACAAGACACACAGAAAGTCTCTGGTCATCCACTGCACCCAAACTTGTCCTCGGACTTCTTGACCAAATCTTGCTTCTGGAAAAGGACGGGCTTTAGGGCGAGAGAGTGAGGTCGACGTGTTGCGCGAATCCTCCTCACTTTAATCCAAATTCCAGCGCAAGTCACACTTGTCATCAAGCACTCTAAAAGCATTGGAGAATTGGGATTTTAGATGGACGGACAGAATGACAGACAGCTCACAAAATACAATTTAAAAAAACAGATGTCGCTACAAGTGTGTACACTGTCCAAACATTACGTTGCTTTCTATATAGCCTATAATAGTTCAAAGATCACTAGTTGATATTGTTTATATAAACGGATGAACTTTGGACTGTTCCAATTATTACACGTTTTGATAAGCTAGCCGTGTATGTCTGTCTGTTTAACTTGTTTTTCTTCGATAATAATTAATAAATATGTTTGTTCCATATAGCCAGGGCCGGATTTTGACTTTTAAAAGGCCGTAAGCTATTTGAGACAAGGGCGCCCCTTTAGATGTCAATAAGATATCATATGTCAGTAGCCTATTAAATGTAAGAAATATGGGGTTGTAATTGATTTTAAATATTGTATCTCATGTTTTATCCATTAAACCTATTTTTGTTAAGCTGGCATTAATTTCAATACGTTTTGTCAAGTTTTTTTTTATTTTGTTTTTTAGATTTACAAGTTGTCGTGATGCAAATGTAGTGTTATATTGATTTAAGGATTTAGATAATGTTTTTTTTTCTTTGTGTTTTTAAATACGATTGCAGACAAAATATTACATACAAAACCAACCAAAAAAGGAATTTTGAAAACATTGCAAAAAAAAGTGTAATGTGCAATGGTTTAACATATTTTGTCTTGTATAAATAATGATAAATAAAAAAATAGGCCTAATAATACAAAAACAACCAAATTATAAAGGAATCGCGCTGTGACTGTAAATACTAAATTAAAGGTAAAAAAAAAATTGATACTAAAAAAATACATTCGTTTTATGTTTGAAAGAATATTGTTTTCTCTGGAATGTAAAGCTAAATAAATATTGATACTAAGTTGATTACGTCGCTATTCCACTAGATTCGAGATCTATAAAGGCTACGGTGCCCTGTCAATCGTGTCGGTGTGTAATAGAATTGTGTAGGTTAGGCTTAGAGAAAATGAATGTGACCTACTTTCACCAAGTGGAATCTTTTGCACACAGAAATCATTTTTCCTAACCTGCCGATTCGCTTACTCAACTGGTCACGTTCTTTTATGCCTATGAATCCTGAAAGTAAGAGCAAAATAATTTTAACATTGATATTAATGGTAAGTTACGATGTTGTTATTTATATGGCTGAGAAGTAACTGGCGAAGTTTTGAGTAGAAAAATGTAGTGGCAGACAAGGACAATGCGGACATCTTTCGTTTCTTATGACCACATAAGCAGCGGAAGTTTCGCCTGCTCAGTCCCTCAGTGATGGGCCTTTGGGCTTTGGACTTGAACTTGAAGTTGATCAATTTCTAATTTTCTTGATTATTTAATCATTAATCTATACTAAATAGACTATACATATAAATCTAATCTATATCTAGTCTATCTATAACCCCCGGTTAGATTATTTTATTTCTAGATCACTAGATTCTAGACACTCTAGGCTAGCCTAGTCCTAGATCTAGAATTCTAGATCTAGAATCTAGATACAGTAACTTACGTTTATCGAACACGTTAAGCTAATTCGCAGACATTTTTATGTTTGAATTTGTGTATCTCCGTAAAAATTAGACCTAGAAAAAAACTGATTGTATCTATGAACTCCTCGTCCTTTTTTCTATAAAAATAGATTGGATTTAATGTATCACTAGGCTTAGTTAAAATTAAATACGAAGTCAAAGAGGTGTAGGGTAAGTATCGACAAGCGTACTTTTCCTCGAGCAGATTTTTCCCCAGTTAGTAAGCTTGATCGGGTTGTTGGAAGGTTCGAGCAGATCAAAGAAAATATATCTAAAAACATGTTTTAATATTTAATTTTCACTATAAAATCATTTTCTTTTTACTCCAGCGCAAGAACACCATCCATTGCACCATTTCCCACCCTCCACAACTTCAAATAGTCTCTTTAAGCTTATGAGCAATCAGACTTAACAATAGCCCTAATCCCATTACCCATTTCCTTCACTACCGGGTAGTAAAAAAGAATAATTCCACACCTCCTGAGTTTGACCTCACCATGAACTTAATCTTTACAAGGAAAAGGAAATAGTATGTGTCGGAAGTGAAGAAAAAAGGTGCATGCGGAGTAGCAATATAGTAGTAATTTGGTAAACATTCAAATAAAAAAGTTATAGCAATAAAAAGTGAACTGTTCGAACCTCTTGTCAAATCGGGACTGCTCAAACTTCGTACTTTACTCTAGATTCTAGATCTAGAATTACTAAGAATACTCTTCTCTACTAGACTAGATCTAGAATAACTACTCTTAGTCTAACTCTAACTCTAGACTTTGACTATCTATTCTAGGTCTAGGCTAGTTGAGATCTAGACTCTAGGACTCTAGACTTGCTAGACTATCTAAATTCTACTAGATCTAGAGTCTAGGACTCTAGAAGTCTAGAATGAGAATCAGATTCAGATTGTCTAGATTACTAGATCTAGCCATATTCTAGCCCTAGAATGCCCTAGATTCTAGATGAGGTCTAGAATCAGATTTTATCAGATTTACTGACAATTCTAGAGTACATGATCTAGTGACTAGTGAGGAATCTAGATGTAGATGTTACTTTTTGTTAGATTATAATAGATCTTGTCAATATAGAAAAATTCTAGATCTAGGATATAGAGTTCTAGACTCTAGATATATGATATAGATCTAGTAACTAGTATCATATAGATCTATATTGACAAATCTATAACTCTATACTTAATATAATACTAGATCTAGAATCTACTAGTCTAGATTATCATTAGTCCCATTAGAATTCATTAGATCTAGATCTAGAATTCTAGATCTATGTGATTATGATTATCTGTAACCAGTTAAACCAGTTTATCATTTAATAATGCCAATAATGATTTGATGATAATGATTAGAATTTTATGAATTTACTGTTTAAAGTGTTTAGATCTAAACTCTTGATTTAAGATCTATCAGTATAATATGAAGACTAGATAATAATAGGTCTAACGAGATCTAGATCGGTAGATCTATATCATACATAATATAATAGTACATTTAAGAAGATCTTTAGTGATTCTATAGACAATATATCTAGTTCTAGAAGATCTAAATTTATATCTAGTCTAATATAGATTATTATAGATCTAGTCTAATAATTTAATATAATTAATGTATAGTTGACTAATAAATTATTGTAGACTAACCTAGAGTAGACTTTCTATCGATGATCTAGATGTCTGGGGTTAGGGTTAAAAATGTCTGAAATCTAGATGGAGTATAAGTCAAAATAAGATCACTAATTCTATGTTCAATAAATAGTCAATATTACAATATATTATAGTCAATTACAATTGCAGGTCCTTGTGGGGTCCAAACTCTGTAGTAACTCTTGTCTCTAATCTCTTCGTTTGAGATGCTACAGAAGGATCTAGGTATCAAATTTAAAGACCACATCACAATTCCATTGCTAGGATCATCCTCTAGAGTCTATGCCAGAATAAAATAACCCTGACCAATTATTTGTTCTTATCATGTTATATTGATAACTAGATCCCGAACTCTATGCTGAAAGTTTATCAATTGATCCTGGAATTTTAAGACTAGAGTCCATACTATCTGCTCAAAATTCTTTACAATTTTATTATTAGAATTACTTTATTACTAATTATCATTACATAGGTTTAGTAGGTGGTTCAACTTCAAGACATGAAAATTATATGCTCAGTGTGATTGAGCTCGATTGCAGAAATGTTTATGGCAGTTCAACTTTTTTTTTTACTTGATAGTCTTTAAGATTTCAACCAAGCTGCACTAGCAATTTTTATATCTCTTTGAACAATCATTGATAAAAAATGCTTTGAAATCTTTTTAATATATCCCTATATAGATAGAGACCATATACACGCCACAATCACATAGACCTACAACAGAAAAGAAAAGACTTGTTCCATTGTGTACCTCACCCATATACACAAAATTAATGTACACATTTTTATATTTTTTACAATTTTATTTAGTTGTTGTTTTTTTAAGCTTAACACTTATACTGTATTTTTTTTTAACTTGCGTTTCTTCTATTTTATTTATTTGTTGTTTTTTTTTATCAATTTCAGCTGTTGGATTTCTACTTTTCCAGTCTATCCAATCATTTAAACTTTGTCTATACTTTCAACTAGAACAGGTTGCTTCTACTTTTGGCTAAAATTTGAAAGGAAGCCGCCACAGTTATGTGCTGTGTTACATGCAGCCTTCTGTTTGTTCATTTGTGACAATGTGCTTATTTCGAAAGCATTTGCTTCATACATTTGTGGAAAAACTAAGGACCAATTCTTATATTATACCTGAACTGATGAGAATCACTTCTCCAAGTGTTATATTGTTACAAGTTCAACCAAGGTAGCCAATTCTAGTCATTCCATTGTCAAACATCAACCTCCACCCAAAGAACATTAGTCTTTCAAACTAAAAAAAATCATACGGTTTTATCAAAATCCTCCATTTATTTATTTTTTGGAATGCCAGAGGATTAACCTTAAAACACTTTTTTTTGTGTAAGCAAGATCATCTTGTGTAAATAATAAATCTGTACAGAAGAAATCCCTTGCTGTTGTGAAGAAAAAAAAAGTCATCTTGTTGTGTCCATGTTTCAACTGCTCAACTGGATAGAGCACAAAGACTTTGCTAGATGACAGTCTCATTAGGATTATTTAACTTCTAGTGTTGGCTATATTCCACCATTCCTTGTGTATATAAACAGAAAACTTTTTAAACAAGATTTGTGTCTATAGTTACATTAAGCAACCTTCGCAAAAAGTGAGCTCAATCATTTTTGTCAAAGTCGGAGAGAGTTGTTTTGCAGACTATTCTTGGTTGGTAGATGTCTGACCGATTATCTGAGCAAGCAGTGAAAAGCTTGTACCAGCTGAATCTAGTTTTACTTAGCCTGATGAGAGGGAGCACGTTTCAAATGTTTGTTGATCTAGACATTAGCCAGATGGATGACACTGGACAGGAGTTACCCAAACAGAAACATTATTACAAGTATTTTGGGTTAATTTCTGAAGAGGTACACCTACAGTCTTATTTGTTCTTGTTTTTTAATGTGTTAATGTTTGTATGGAAGCTGTGACTGTATGATCCTGTGTCTTTAGAATTAACATACATTTAATGAAATATTTTTGTGCTTAGATTTTAAAATTTTATTTGCTGTAATCCACAAAGTATAAAAATGGTTGTATTATCACATTCATTTCTCAGATTATTGACATTGGTGAAAATGGTCTCGTACCAGATGATTTCACTGAAACCGAGCTCAAAACTGGCATGTGGTGGCGCCACCTTGTTGCAGGTGGTGCTGCTGGTGCTGTCTCTAGAACAGCCACAGCTCCACTGGACAGACTAAAAGTTTTGTTACAGGTAAACCATATAATACAATAGTTGTAATTCCTAATGATTTTTTCTTTTACATCAACTCAAAATCTCTTAAAGAACACATCCTGTTGGCCCATTTGCAGAAATTCATTTTTTTAGTCTTCTGAACTTTGACAATATTAATATTTTAAAGAATTTTTAAGTTTGATTTATATTTGTTTAATCAAAGTAAGTTATGGTCTTTCTCTACCCATTTATTATATATAGCTTTATAACCTACATTAATATTATCCTGCTGAATTAAACTATTTTTGATCATGAGGTAATTGTTTGGGGTTGTCCTAGAGGGAAAATGGATGATTGTGTCTTAACAAGATGATTTCAGATGATAGATCGCAAGACATCATGATACACTAGGAAATTTTATTGTACAAAATATGATGAACTTAATCTTTTCCCTTTAAAATCCTGATTGCTGTCCAACTTTTTGAATGAATATATGTTTGGTAAGTTATTTTCAACCAATGCAACGCTTGTCTTTAGCATCTTTAAAGCAGCAAAAAAGCAAGTGCCCAGAGTCCCAATACAAACCTTTTTGGACATTGTTAGCTAAACTAGTTAAAGAAATATGGCCTGAAAGACCAAGGTGTTAAACCTCACTGGAGAAAATAAGATTATCTACAACAAATTGACTGGGTGCAAACTTAAAAGAGAGAAAAAAAAGTGGGTCACGGTATGTGAGAAACAAGATTTAATAATCCTGCAAAGGCTAGCTGGATACAAACAAAACTGAACCCCGCAGTACATAAAAATATCATTAGAGTAATAACAAACTTTAAAAAGGACAGAACTCTTCAATAAATACATTTCAATAATAATCTAGATGAAAAGTATACATTAAATTATGATACATTGACTACTATATGAAATTTGACATTCTGAATTATTCAGTGTGCATTGAAACTAGGGGTGCACCGGATAGTCCCTCCGGCTTCTGCCGAATATCCGGCATTTTTTACTATCCGGTGCTATTCGGCTCCGGTCGGATATCACTACCGGATAGTAAACCGGATAGTAAAAAATACACCTATTTAATATGCATAAAGTGGACCTCGTTCCATTACTGTCTGTTATAGAATGTATTAATGCTTATATGAAAACAAAATAATGTGCTTAAAAATAGAGCCATTATGAATATGCACCAAACTTTGTTTATTATAAAGACAAGGCGTGTTAATAACTTAATATAAATAGAGATGAAACTTTACATCATAAATGCGCTTTACATACAGAGCAGCAATGGCTGGCACTTTTTTCAATTTGTCTTGACCTTTGAGTAAGTTAGTTAACATGTTAAAATGCTACATTCCTTGACTACGTCATGCTGACCAGACGTCTGTCTAGCTGTGCGGGTATATCTCCAGAGGTAGAGATGAACAACTCCCTTCCCCTTTTATTTGTTTAGCCCATCACATTGAGTTCATTGATTGACAGGTGACCCCAAGTCAGATACGATGGACGTAGGTTTAATGTCAGCGTATTGACACTCTCTAGTGGTCACACCTTTCGAGGGAACTGAGTTTGTTTACTTAGTAGTTAATCTTTATTAGGGGGGGCTGGACTACAAGAGCCACACCTCTAATGTAACCAGGTATATTTCTAGATGAACAACTCCCTTCCCCTTTTATTTGTTTAGCCCATCACATTGAGTTCATTGATTGACAGGTGACCCCAAGTCAGATACGATGGACGTAAGCACTCTCTAGAGGTCACACGAGGGAACTAGATTTGTTATTGGGGGGGGGGGGTGGACTAGACTTTACATTATAAATTCGTATTACAGACGTAGCAGCGATGTCTGGCACATTTTAAAAGCTTGTCTTGACCTTTGAGTGGTCTTGTAAACATGTAATATTCCTTAACTACGTCACGCTGATAATCTGTCTAGATGTGCGAGTATATCTCCAGAGGTAGAGATGAGCACCCCCACCTCCTTTTGTTTGTTTAGTCCATAACATTGAGTTCACGGATAGGCAGCTGACCACATTAAGCCAGATGTCAACGTGTTGACACTTTCTAGAGGTCACATCTTATGAGGGAACTGAGTTTGTTTACTTGGAGTAGAATTTTTATTAGGGGCGGGACTACAAGCCAAATCTCTATAAGGTTAATCTGGTATGAGTTTGTTTATTATGAGATAGGTTGTCAATCAAGGGTCTGGTCCACAAACCAAATTGTTAAGACATATTGACACTATCTAGAGCTCACTAGATGATGACACTAAGTTTGTTTACTTGGAGAGAAATGTCAATTAGGGCGCTGAACTACAGGACACATCCCTACATGTATTTTGTTACACAAGCCACGGGTATAAAAGTGGCTTGCAAGGGCATTTAGTAAATTAAATAGTAATAATAATGGCTGATAAAAAGTCATCACTTATATGGCGTTAATGTCAAAACAATGGACTACTCTAAAGCAGTTTGCAATGCTTGTAAAATAGTAATGTCACGTGGTAAACCAGGCAAACCTAAAGACTTCTCAACCACCACTATGATTAGTCATCTACGCTCGAAACACCCAGACTTATTCAACGAAATGACTGCATTGAAATCAGCATCAGATAATATCACTGCCTGTGCCAGTACGTCTACGAGCTCCAGTGATTCGTCAAGCCTCACACACAAGCAGCAACCAGGGATTAAAGAGGTCTTAGACAAAGCTAAATTGTGGGATATTAATAGTGATAATGCTAAACGCATTCACTTGGCCATAGCAAAGATGATTGCAACTGACATGGAACCTTACCAAGTAGTTGAGAAGCCTGGATTTATTGGACTTTTAAAAGTACTGGAGAAAAGATACACTGTGCCTAGTCGCAAATATTTTACAGAACGTGTTATTCCAGATATCTACGACAATATTTCCTCAAAGCTTCGTGAAATGCTATCTGATGCTAAAAGCATCGCTTTCTCAACGGTCACTTGGACAGCTGATAATACCACCGAATCATATTTTGGTTTAACTGCCCATTGGTTGAATGAGTCATTTGACCGAAGCAGCTATGTTTTGCATTGTACAAAATTTAATGGCCAGCATACGGCTGCAAATTTGCTGTACTTAAGATATTTACTAAGCCATTATCTGTATTAGATACAAACCAGAAGCGGTTTGTGGCCTTTAAAACACGAGCCTAATGACAAGTTGATGGTGTCAAATACATGAACACAAACATCTACCCGCTATACAACTTAGATTGTACTTAAGAAAGATTTACGCTATAAAACCAAGAGTGAACTTTACCTTTGAAAGATTTACATTAGTTACATATATGTTTATATATTCTGCATGAGTTATCCCACATTCTACTTTACAATACATACGCACACACCATCTCATGTTACAAAGATTAGTTTATGATAAGCATATCTGTAAAAAAAAATGCTGTTCATTTTAATTTATCAATCAGTGATAGAGTTTAAAGTAAGAAAGTAAATAACAAAATAATATGAATATAGGTATGTTATATAGAAGATTTGCAAAAACTTCAGTAAAACGAGCTGTTTGAGTCATGTAGGTATCCGGCTCCGGCCGAATATCTAATTGTACTATCCGGTTATATCCGGCTCCGGCCGGATATCAAAAAGTACTATCCGGTGCACCCCTAATTGAAACACTATCATTATGATACATTTCTTTTGATTCAAACAGTATTTGTGTACAGTTGGCATATGATATCAAAAGTCTTTTAGGCAATAAAATTTAAGATATGAAAATTTGGATGTATCTAGTTTTAGACCAAGCATTTATTACAGTCTGGAATTTATTTTTTTTTTATAAATTTTATAATCTAACAATCTTTAGTTTTAAAACTTTTCTTTCACCCCCCCCCCCTCCCTCTTTCCCTCAATACTTATAAGAATGTGTTCTAGTTTCTGAATTATAACGGCAGTGAGCTCAAAGCGGAAGACAATCTAGTCTAACGTTAATATTAAAAACTGAAATAGTTTTTTCAAAAATAATATGTACCTTGAATACTTATATATAAAATCTAATGTAAGCAATAGTTTGTCGCTTCAGTATGTCCTTAACATTTGGCATGACTTCTTGCTTAATTGGAAAGTATTTATTATTTAAAAAGATTTAAAATAGTTTATGTTCACAGAAATGTTGGGGGGGGGGGGAGCTGAGGATTAATATTTAAAAAAAAAATCTTATCCTGATGTCAACTATCAAGTTCAATCTACTCAACTATCAATCTCAATCTACCAAATTTGTGAATGTTTGGACTTGTATGATTATTATAGTATATGCCCTTTACATTATCTGCCCTATAGACCACAAGGTCTGAGAGGGGAACTTTACTTTTTACTTTTAGTATATGCCCTTAATAATTTGTATCAACACTTAATTTATCCAACTATGAAATAATGGTTTATTTTTTTTTTATTCTTCAAATTTGTCTCCAGGTTCACGGTTCAAGTAAAAACAATTTAACCATTAGATCTGGCTTCAAACAGATGCTGGAAGAAGGTGGTATCCAATCTTTGTGGAGAGGAAATGGCATCAATGTGATCAAAATAGCTCCAGAGTCTGCCATCAAGTTCATGGCCTATGAACAGGTCAGCATGTGTTGAGTTGGAAAATACCAATGACTGAGAAACATGGCTATACCATAGACACAAAACAAATTAAAATAAGGTTAGGGCATGTATGTCAAAAGACTAAAGTTGCTGCATTCAGGTAGCTTGTGTTTCAGACTCTAGCCCCCTTGATAGGAAGCCAAGTGGTTAAAGCCTGTTGGCCACACATGCCACTTGACGAAATGTCTCCCCTATTCTTGGACACTACTGTGGTAGCATGTTTGGTTCTTCAAGCAGTGCCTTAACTGCTTATCATGAAGTCCCCTTGCTTTGATGACTCCTGGCCGAGTGAAATTTTAAAAAATAAAATTGAGCTGTAAAAAGATTTTTGTAAACAAAGGCAATAAAAAGGTTAGCAAAATAACACAAAATGTTTTATAATGTCAACTGGTATAATAAAGTTTTTAATCTAAGGCTCAAATAAAATTTCAAAACTATAGAATTCTACTATACAGAGTTTTAGCGGCCTGGAAAGCTCCTGGAATTAAAAAAAAAGTTCTGGAAATCTCCTGGAATTTTAAAACATTTCCTGAATGTCTTGGAATTTTGCCAATAGAAAAGAAAAAAATTTGGCACCTTTTCAGCGAATGGGTCGCCACAGCAAAAAAAAAAAAATCAAAATTGGTGTTTCCTGGTTAGCGCAGAATATGTTTACTGCTCCTTGACAATAGATCAATCTAATTTATTTATAGATTAGTACCGTTATCAGATCGATTTTTAAATGAACACATTGATTTTCAACCAAATTGGATCGACATTATAATTTTTTAGGCTTAATCTTTCCTTGTTTTATTTTGTTCCTTCATATTTTCATCGCACATTTTCAGATTAAATTACTTCTGTGCACTGGGAATTTAATAGATAGATCTAGTCTAGTGACCTAGATCTGTGTCCTAATTCTAGATCTATATAGAGAGTCTGTATGTAATCTCTTGATCTAGTAATCTAGTCTAGATCTACGTTTCTTATTGTGTGTGGCACTGTGTTCAAAGCTAGATCTAGAATCTAGTTTCATACATGAATCATAGATCTTATCTAGTTAAGATTTTATTGTTCGATCATTTGATTGTTCTTGAATACTAGATTTAGATCTATATACAACCCTAGTTTGTATTAAAATGCCTTAAAAGGAGACATTGTAAACATCACTTAAGCTTAAGGCATTCAAGTTTAATGCACAGTGGCTTGCAAAAAGATTATCTAGATCTATCTAGATTTCTAGATCTACAAATCTTGTCTCAGAAATCGTTAGTCAGTGCCACTGAAGCTTTTTGTTGTCATTATATAAAAAAACAAAATATCATTTCAAACATAGGGGAAGCAGCACTTGAATGGTATCTGAAATCTGATAAGCACAAGTGAGACTCTGTTAAATCAGATGGCTGCCGTATTGGTCAAAAAGGTTGCCACCGCCAAAGTAACTCTCACTTGTCCTACACCCACAGCTAAGCCAGTAAGCCAACAAATTCATACAGTCTTTAATTACTGCTAAGAAGGCAATCAGCACAGTCTTTTGAGCACCTCAAAGGCTGCCAAAATTGAAAGCTTCATCTCAATCGCAAAGGTTTTGCAACCTTTTCTAACAAAAAAATATCAATCAGATGTGCTATTGTCGGTTGCCCTTTAATGCTTTATGGCCCAAGACCTCTTTAGCATGCTTCAGTCATTGTAGCCAAGATTTATGACACCAGCTGTTTTCAAAGAATGTACTTCTGTTACAGCACTGCTTAGTGTAGATTTGACAGACACAAAAAAGCTTCTACATTAAAACTAAAGCCAGTGCTAGGGATGTTTTAAATTTCTATTCTAGATGGAAAGCAGAAAGTTTCTGCTGACAACAGTTCTCAAATTTGCTGAAAAATCTCCATTGAAGAATGTTATTGTCCCGAGTTTAAAATGGCAAAAGCCCAAATACCCTTTGCAAGATTTTGATAGCTCTTTAAATGATTTTTATATACCACTTTGAGCATTTTGGTTCTGCTTAGCCATATCAGCACAGATGACTGTGATAGCATTAAATCTGAATTTACACAATGGCACATTTCCATTTTAACCACAAGTTCTGCTGCCTCCCAGTTCTTCAGTATCACCTCTGATAGACTGAATACTTTCATTAGCAAACTTGTGAACAATGAATTTTGTAAACTCTGGACAGTGGTGACAGGAATGTTTACCATGAATATGGTAATTTAATTTAATTATAAACCTAAATTACACCAACTTGTGACTATTGTTAGATAATATTTTGGCGTGAAATTTATGACCTGGGATTTAAAGTTTTCTCCTGGAATTTCATATAGACTTATATATAGACTTATAGGTGCAGAAACCCTGAATATAATAAAGTTAACATTGTAGTAAGATCACATGTAGACAGGCCACAATTAATCTACCTTTGGTTTAGGTTGAAGATGCATTAGCTGCACGTAAAGACAAAGTTGAGGTAGCCTGTGTTGTTGTTTTTTGTAACCACTTTGTTTATTAGCCAAAAGTTTTAAACTGACTTATATGATTTGCTTGTTTCAGATCAAAAGTTTATTTAAAGGAGAATCTAACAGAGAGATTGGTGTTATAGACAGACTGTTGGCTGGTTCAGCAGCTGGGGCTATATCTCAAACTTTAATTTACCCAATGGAGGTTAGACTGATCTTAATAAGAATATAGACTTTTATAACTTTATTATCTAGACATTCTTTAACCTTCAGTACATGCTGACCACTTCTGCACTCTGTTGTTTACTGACTTTCTTTCTACAGTCACACCTTACACACTTAATAAGGTGTTCGCTCAACCAAGTACAACAGTCAACTAGCGTGTCCATACACAGTCACACACAATACACTATTTGTCATGCAAAACAAATACACTTATTATCACATTACCTTTTACAAAAAGGCTGCAAGGGTATTGGTTGGAAGTTGGGGAATTTCATGTTGTTGTTGTTGTTTTTTTTTTATAAATTATGTGATGTTAATTAATTTTAAAAAGAAAAGATAATTAGACCAACTCTAAACAGTTATCAGATTTAAAATGCTTTTCCTTTACTGCTTACTGTTAAGTTAAAAGATTTGAGGCCCTGGTTGCGATTTTGTGTTGCCAATGTATACCTCTAATGATAAATTGTGTGATTTTTGTAGTCGATGTTTATAATGTCAAGGGAAAATAAATACTCTCTTCATTTAGAATTATAGGCATTTTATGCTAATTCACATTTTTACAGAGCTTATATCAACTCACTCTGTCAGTTTTAAAAGTTTGTACACATTATTTCTCCCACACCCAATCTTGGATCAAATTGAAATTAAAGTCTTTTTTTTTTTATATTTTCTTGTTTAAAACACAAACTTTAATTATTGCATCCAGTCCTAGATTAGTAAGCTTTTATATTTACCAATGTTAATGAATTTTAAAAACAAATTATAGTGGAAATGAATTCAAAGAATGTCACTTTCATTAACATTTGTGATACAAAAAAAACATTCACATTTCAAAGTTAGGCTTACACTGTCTAAGCTTGTGCTACATGAAGCATTGAAATGGTTAGTTCACCAGAAACAGTACTATGAAGAAATGTTTTTAAAAAGTTTTTAGCACCATCCTTAAGTTTTAAAGTTCCAACAAGAATGTATATTTTCTATTTATGACTCTTTAAGTGGTCTGTTGACTTAAAACTTCAATCTTTACAAAAGTTGGCTGCTCTACATGTTTTCTAAAATAAAGATATGGCATTTTTATAAAAATATAAAATAGAATTTCTAATCTAATGTTAATTCTTGATATAGAGTATAATGATATGATTTCAGGCCAGACTATAGAGAGAAAAAAATCTCTAATTACACACCTTTAACTCTTTCTCTCTGTAATTATTTTTCCACGTTTCGAAGGAATTCTTCATTTGCTCATTACTATTTCACTACCCCTGTTATGATTGGGCTTCAATGGCTTTGTTGTTTGTTATCAGATAATGTTGTATTTGGTATAGAATTAAAGGGAAATGCAAGCTCTTTTTATATCATTCAAAGTCAAGTTTAAAAAATTAAACATTAATTTAATTTAATGAGGTCAAAATCAACGATGGTATCGTCGATTACGAGAGAAAGAGTTAATACATTATTATTTTAGTTACTTGCTTTTCTAATACTAATGAATTTTTCAAATATTTCTGTTTAGGTATTAAAAACAAGGTTAGCATTGAGGAAGACTGGCCAGTACAGTGGGATATTTGACTGTGCAAGGAAAGTTGCCAAGCATGAAGGCTTTGGAAGCTTTTATAGAGGCTATATCCCCAACTTGCTAGGAATTATCCCATATGCTGGAATAGATCTGGCAGTTTATGAGGTAAATTAACACTTTCCAAAAACTGGATTTGTAATCTTTCTGCTGTCTTGAAGATTTCCACTATTTATGTCTTCTCTCTCACTTATATTTTTTAGATTTCGTATAATTAGCTTTAATATGAAATGCTCTAATAAAGGCCTAAGTATCACATTATGCAACCTGTAAAACTTAAACACTGTGACAAAAGAAAGACATTCTTTATAAATATACTCATTCCATTTATGACAGATGTAAACTTGTATAGATTAAGTTACAAAGTACAGGGTTTGTAGCGCTACTAAAATCTCCTAAAAAAAAATGAAAAGTCTCCTAAAATTCTCGTAATAATTACTAGAACTCTCCTAAAATTTTTACCCAATATTTTTTTACATATAAAATTTTGCTTATTTCTTTTTAAAATGTGGGGTGAAAACAACAGCGTAACTAGGCATTCTGATCGCATGACCTTAAGGCTCGCTGTGTTAAAGAGCTTACCAGTGACGCGTCTACACCGCCTTTCACCCACTTGTGAAGCGCGACCTCGTGATTGATGATGGCCTTGGCTCAAGCAAGCATTTCACCTGGCAGTTTTTTTCTAAAGGCCGCGTAGAAATGTTTGTTTCCATTCATTGTTACCACTAAAGACGCACTAGATCTAGTCTGTAGTGACTATTATCTATAATTAGAGCAATTACCAGCCTAAATTGTAGGCTACACCCCTCTGGGCCCTCCTTCACCTAAAATCTTGTTGTAAATGTAAGAGTGACTTCGCAAGGAAAGTTCGTAAATCCTCTAGCTAGTATAACAGTATCTAGATCTAGATTTAGATCTAAGTTAGATCTAGTGAAGATAATTCGCACCTAACCTGAAAACTCTGTGAATTTTAGTCAATTTAATGATCTAGATACAGATACATCTAATGTATCTAGAAATACGCTAGATTCTAGATTTACGCTAAATCACTAGAATCTAGTGAAGATAATTCGCACACAGAAATGAAAAGCCCGCAAATTTGGTGACTTAGATCTGGACTTTATATCCAGTGAAGATAATTCTCAAACAGCCGTGAAAAATCCGCAAATTTTAGTGGCTTAGATCTAAAGTCTAGATTTACGGTAGATTCAGTGAAGATAATTTGCACACTTTTAGTCACTTAGATCTAGACTCTACATCTACGGTATATCCAGTGAAGAAAATCCTATCATACCCGTGAAAAGTCTGCGAACTTTAAAGACTTAAAGTCCGGTAATTTTTAAGACTTAAAGTCCGCGAGTTTTAGCGAATTAGCTTTAGAGTCTAGATTTACTGTAAATTCAGTGAAGATAATTCTCTCACAGACTTGAAAAAGTCCACAAATTTTAGTGACTTAGATCAAGAGTCTATATCCACTGTAGATTTAACGAAAATATTTCGCATACAGCTGTGAAAAGTTCGTAAAAATTATTTCACTCCTAAAAGACAGGGAAACTAAACTACTTGGTTGAAAAAGATTCTGCTAGGAAAAAAACTCGTTAATCGGTCTAAACACACCCCCCCCCCCCCCCACCCCAAACACAAAAAGCCATTTTTTAGAAAAGCAAATGTCAAGTAAACATTCAAATAGGCCTATATTGCCCTATATATTACAGACTCTATGAGAAGGACTCTAGTATCTATATGATACACATAGGAACTAAAAATGTACATTTCCATTACAGAGAATATACATTATGAAGGCATGTCTAAGATTGCTTCTTATTTTAAAAAATGGAAAAGCAACCATTTATAGTGTTTTAAAATAAATCTTTGAAAAAAATGGTTGATTGGGGTTTTGGGATGACAGTCAAGTTGTTACTTGATTAAAAGATAACTTTCATTACATTTTCTGTGGACATACTACAGCTGATAACATTGTTTCTGTGGCATATTGGCAAGATATTTATTATTTTTAAAATCAAATAACAATAATTGATTTGATAAATGCTTAGTTTTGTTTATATTTTACTGTGTATCACACAAACAGACGGGAAACACACACACTTATCATACATTTCATCCTTAAAAAACCTCCTAAAATCTAAAATTTTGTCATGGAAAAGTGCTACTAACCCTGTAAGTAAGTTTCCTAATTTATTGTCAAATTGTTCAAATTGTCTATTATATGAATCCAAATGTCTAGTAGAGGAATTTAAATAAAACATTGTACTACTTTCACATGTTTACACATTGTGCTAGTCTGGAACTAATTAATAGTACTAAAAAACTTTTGAAATAGTGGTACTACTAATACTTTCATCATGTTAAAGCTTCTATTGACAATAATGTCTGAAATTCTCTACCAAATTAAGGAAGCACGTTTTTTGTAGTCCAGTCTTAGAATTAAATCTCTCTCTAAAATCTGTTTGGACACAGGAGATGGTTTGCATCCTTTTCATGAGTTGAAACCATCTCTTATATACGAGTCTGGACCAGGGCATTTAGGATAATGGGAGTGAAGCTTAAAACATAAACATTCAGGAAATCTGATTCTTTAGACTTAGGTACTTAACACTGAGATTTAGACTCATTTAGACTGAAAAAGAAACACAAAATTGACTTTGCTTTAGTATGACTTAATCATCTCAAATATCTTTATGAATTACTGCAACTATTAGACTTAATCATCTCAAATATCTTTATGAATATACTGCAACTATTAGAGAGTCTTGATATACTTGCAGTAGTTTCTTCTATATTCTCTATTGAATCTTTTTCAAGCTTTGGTTTTGTTTTTAGGCATTTTGTAGAATGTACATTATATTTTCTTTTTGTTACCGTACTGGTTTCTCAACACACACAAGCCTTGTTATTGCTGTGCTTCTATGGCTAATCATGCATGATTTGTAGTTAAGATAGTGGTCATGTTATGTGTGTGTTTCTATATTGATGGTAGGTTAGGAATTTGTTGTGAATGATGCAACATAGGTGGCATTGTCATCATTTGGTCTTAGTTAGGACAGACTACTCCAGAATGCGAGACTGAAAGGTTGTGGTATTGTAGTGAGATTTTGTAAAAAAAAAAATATTACTACTAAAGTCTAGTACATTTATTTAATCCTATATTAACTTGATTTTGTCTATATCATTAATAAAGTTATATTTAGTATTGTTCACAAGGAAGTTATTCAAATTAGTTGAAGTTTTATTAGTTAAGATATTATGCCTACAAAGGTTTGGTTGTCTACCATCAGTTTGGTTCTTTAAGTCAATGATTGGTAACAACAGATAGTCTTTCTATTCAAGAAAGTAAAATATAAATTATACAAAATTACAAACAAGTCTTTCGTCAATTAATTTGATCTTTATTGGAAAGATCTAAATTTACACTCTATAACTAAATCCAGTATAGATCTTGAAAGGTTTTGACAAAAGTTTCTAAGTCTGAACTATGGCTCCATATAAATTAATCCAATTTGACTATATCCGTATCAGGCTAAACAGAAATACAACCATTTATTTTCTAAAGGTGATTACTATAAGTATATAAACAGTATTCATACATAATCTAACCAATCTTTAAATTATGGTTTAAAAATGTGTTTGATACTTAGTGTCTAAAACTATTAGTTACTGTATCATTATTTATTGGCAATGTCTCAGAAAATGTAGGGATCATTTCTTAGACTGTTAAGGAACAAAATGTTTTGTCTCTTAATCTTGAAGAACTTTGTTGTGCTTTCAGACATTAAAAAAGTTGTACATGTCCAAGAACAAAGGTCAAGATCCTGGTATATTAGCTTTGTTAGCTTGTGGCACCATCAGTAGTACATGTGGTCAACTGGCAAGTTATCCTCTTGCTTTAGTCAGGACAAGATTGCAAGCACAAGGTAAGTCCAGACATTGTATGTAGATGGACGAGCTCTTGTTTTACTACATTCAGTCATTTTGCTATGAACTAGTGAAAACTTGAAGGCTTTGTTGTAGAATCAAAGTTATAGCAATCACCATATCTGAATTGACTAGAAAAGCTGTTGTGTGTGTGACTTTAAGACCTTTACAGTGTTTTAAGCACAGTGTACTCATCTTAAAATGTTTGTATTCAACTTTGTGAAACAAAAAAAAAGTAGGATAACATCTGTACTTAATAATTTAAAGCATACATTGATCTTCAATATTAAAAACATTTAAAAATCCAATGTAGATTTCCATTGTTAGTAGAAGTTTTCATTACTGGAAATTGCAATGTTTCACACAAGAATATCTTTTTTCTAGGATCATCTCGATGTTTAAGATTAAAGCAATTGCTAACTGGATATATACATATTATTATTGCTTTAGTATAGATTGTATAGAATTTCTATATAAGATGTCTTAATTATTGAATATGTTTTTGTATTTCTGTGTAGCTCAATCAGGCTCTTCTAAGAAAGACACAATGACAGGGCAGATCAAGTATATATTAAAGCATGATGGTCCCAAGGGCCTGTATCGTGGCATTGCTCCAAACTTTCTGAAGGTGGCCCCAGCAGTCAGTATAAGTTATGTTGTCTATGAACAAGTGCGTAGTCTGATGGGCATTAAGAATTCATAATTGTCCAGTGTATCTGACCTTTTTTTTTTTTTATTCTTGGTGTACCATATATTTAACCCTATTTGTATACTTCAACCTTGTAGAGATCTTTAGTCCATCTGCACTCTTAAACTATTCTGTGGCCATATTGCTGGCATTGTATTTAATGATCTCATTCTAAGGTCCAATGACATGTTGACCAGGTGGATAAATACATT
This sequence comes from Biomphalaria glabrata, assembly GCF_947242115.1. Taxonomy (NCBI): domain Eukaryota; kingdom Metazoa; phylum Mollusca; class Gastropoda; family Planorbidae; genus Biomphalaria; species Biomphalaria glabrata. Next base: position 46,920,417 of record NC_074719.1, read on the forward strand.
TCGCATGGGGTTGTTTGCCCTACTTTCTGTTTATCTGCCTGGGAGTGACATCTGGGCTACAACAAATGCTTTTAACTAGATGACTTCACAGCAACTTTGAATATGTTTTCAACCTAAAATGTGTTTGCTTTATCCAATGTGAGCTTTTTTTTTCCCTAGTAAATTGATAAAGATTATAATGTAATAAATCTATTATCATTAGTTTCGTATAAAACATTTATGCATAAAAAAATGTTAATGTTTGTATATTACTTTGTTACAGAGACCATTAAGGAACCCTGTAAATGAGAGATTAATAATGATAGATTATAAATAATGATAAGATTAATAATGATAGATTATAAATAATGATGATTTGAATGAAGTCTTGTTGAAGACATTGAACTAAGTTTCTTGTTTTGTACCTGCTAAATGTTGTTACCTATTGTCTGATTGATTTGTTGAGATTCACACGATCTTACCTGACTTCACTAACATCTTTCACTTTATTTGGTTGTGTATTATCTCAATACAAGTTTGTGGTTATGTACTACTGGGCTGATAACAATATCTAGACATTGAAAATGTCTGATAGAACTAAGTGTGGTTGTTATATTAAAAAAAAAAAAAATTAAACAAATCTTCATTTGTCTTGGCTGAACCCACTTATTAGCTCATTTCTTTCTACTAGCAGTCTCATAGCCATGAAATCTCAGGGCCTTGTGCTCCACTCGATGAAGTCTTGAGAACCATGTAGCTCATTCAACATTTGTATGTCATCTAGATTTAATCTATTCATTTGTAAGGCTCTTGTTAATCTTTTATCTAAAGACTAAATGATGAGCCTGCTCTGCCAACTGACTGGTTTAGTCTTTCTCCATACCGTGATATATGTGTGTGTTTATATAGGCCTACATTACATACAGGTTCAAAGGATCCCATTTCAGACCTGAAGGTTTGCAATGTGTATGTTGTGTAAAGTCTCTGATAAAAAAAAATTTTGACTGGAAATTATATTGTTTTTATTATGTTTCATCGAAATTTAACTACTTTTATGATCTGTTTAAAACTGTTTAATTTAACCTGACGTAATTACATATGAGGTCAATTTTGTGTACATCTTTACTTGATTTAATTGATGACTACCAAATGTATTTCACTTTGTCTACATTAAAAGATATCTGTAAACACTGACCTTCAATTTTATTTGTCACATTTTTTACATTTTTTTTTGGCAAACAATTGTTCAACTTTTAAAGTTGCATAAAATCAATAACTAAATATTACAAACCCCCCCCCCCCCCCTGTTTTGACTAAAACTATATTTTTCATTAGGTATATTTGGGTCTTTGCCATATAAAAACTAAATATACAATACTATCCTGTGACTTAACTAGTTTAGGTTCAAAATGAGAGAATTTTTTTTTTTAAGCATTTGCTTTACAACAATCTTTCTGAGGGACTCTTAAACAAGATAGATGTTGATACTCTCTTGTTGGTTTGTAGCTCCAAACAGCTTATATATGGGGTAACCAAAAGGGTTAGCACCTCTTGTAGACATGCAGTCATACCCTCTACTGAGAATTTATTTAAAAAACAAAAAAAAGAAACTAGTGTAACAGTTGGTCTATTATGTTCTCCATGTAGAGCTACAATCAACCAAAAAAAAGTTTTTTAAAATAAAACTGAATGTAACTTATTAAGAAGAAAAGCTTTCAGCTTCAATATGATGTGTCTAGAAACAAGGAAAAAGTGATACTTAAAATGAAGCTTATGATTCACTATAAATAAGTGTCTCTCTTTTGTTCTCCCCTTTCTTTACCAGCATGTATGAGCTTCATTTCATCAGAATCTATTTAGCCTTCACAACCAAACCATTTGCCCACCTTTTTTCTTCAGAAACGCGCACACAAATCTCCATACCACTGGAACAAGTTCAATGCAATTGTTTATACCTGATACCGTTATTTTAAACATACGACTTGATCATAAGTGAATATGACGTGACACTTCTGACCGAAACAATTTGACCAGACATAGTCATTTATTTCTTGCCAATATTTCTGAGTCACACACAATACTTTTTTTTTTTTACCTTTACCTATCCCTGAGTCTGATAGACCGTTGGGGCACCATGCAAGATTCGTCAACCGTCTTTCTCCATTCCTCTCTGTCTTTTGCCTTAGTTAGATGGAGGCCGTATATTTTTTTATGTTGTCCTCAAATAACTTTTTCTGACTACCTCTTCTTTTTCCTGTTACTGTTCCCAGAAGGAAGGCCTTTGCGAGCCCAGAGGATCTTGTAATATGGCCATAGATTTTTAGCTTGCGTTTTTTAACTATAGTTTTTACTATATTTCCCGTTTAATACTTAAAATTTTTAACTTTTTATATCATCAAATTGTCAACATTTTACTCAACTAGTCATAGATCTATTGGGATGAAATGTCTGCCTGTGAAAGTTAATATAAAACTAGGAAATACATTGGTTATCTCACCATTGAGAGGAAAAACCTGTGGTCTAGCATCTCAAATTCCCAAAACTTTTAAAATAATTTCTAACTAATCTTCTTGCTTCAAATTGCTTAAAAATATATATAAGCCTACATAATTTTTTTTTTCTTATAGGAAGATTGTTTTGATTATCATTTATTATGATATTTAATTAGTATTGCTGTGAAATGGTGGCTGAGTAGTAAATCATTTGGCTTCCGAACCATGGACTGGGGTACGAATGCTGGATAAGACTTTGATTTTTAATTTTTGGATCCTCTGGCGCCTCAAAGTCCACCCAGCTCTAATGGGTAGCTGACATTAGTTGGGGAAAAGTAAAGGCGGTTGGTCGTTGTGCTGGCCACATGACACCCTCGTTAACCGTAGGCCACAGAAACAGATGACCTTTACATCATCTGCCCTATAGACCACAAGGTCTGAAAGGGGAACATAACTTTTTTAACTTCATAGCTGTGAAATACAGTCCACCTATTCTTGGCAGGAAAATACCTCTAGAAAACATCAAAATTCAATACCTTCAACCTCTGAGGCTTACAGTTTTAGTTCTCCTTTAGTTGTTGATATGCTAATCCCTGTATCATTTTTCTGTCTCTGATGGGTTCGATATTTATTTAGTATATCTTTGCTTTTAAATTAAAGTTTTAGTATTATAGTATATCTTTGCTTTTAAATTAAAGTTTTAGTATTATAGTATATCTTTGCTTTTAAATTAAAGTTTTAGTATTATATTTTTGTAAAGTAAGGATTTGATTTAATGGAGGCGTTACATGGCAAAGAATTGTTTTTTTTTTTTGTTTTTTTTTTTTTACTTTTCCTTTGTTGAGATTTATAATCAAGGTTGGAGAGGCTCGTGAAGCTTTATTTGTACTGGGACAATTTTTTTTTTAATTCTTTCAGATACTATATTTTATCTTTTCAGTCTGTGGTGATTCTAACTGAACTCCGGGACCTCTTGGTGTCAACTGGTGAAGATTAATTGTCCCGGGGTTTCATTGGGGGAATAGTTATCGCCAGACCACACTTGCTTGTATTCATAATCTACCTATATCTAGTCCTCTGAATTCCTCATGAGCTCACTGCATTGCTGTTTCAACTGTTTGGCTTTAATTTTGGTTTGATGATAGGAAGTCGGTTCAGTTCTGCCTATTTGTGGAGTTTTCTCCGATGGTCTTATCCGCAACATGAGGATGACTGAGTGATGTCCAGGAACATTGATTGATTAGCCCAGATTTAAGTATATAGTGTTGGTCATTCTTCTTCTACTTGCCAGCTTTAATGCTGCTGAGCTGTGAGCTCTTTTGTAGACTGTGCCAAGGAAAAAAAGTGTGCTGTTTTCTTCAGTTGTTCAGCACTGCCGTACAGGGTGGTTGGTTATGTTGGGCTGTAGTGGAAGTAGGGTCTGCCTAAGGTGGGTTAGGGAGGGGCATTCAAAGAGGATATGGTTTACGGTTTCAAAGGGGTGGGCGCAGTGTCTGCAAAGGGGGAGTTGTGTGGAGTTTATTTTGTTCAGGTGGTAATTTAATAGTGGTGTGTGTCCTGTTCTTAGTTGGAAGATTGTAGATTGTTCTTTGCGGGGGAGGAAGTTAATACTGTCCAGTTTGTTAGGCGTAGTCATTTCTCTGTACATGGCTCTGCCTGTGTTTCCTGATGCCCATTGGTTGAGCCACTCCTCTTTGTGATTGTTGACTAACATTGACCTTAGGGTGAGGTAGTTAACAGGTCTATCTGGTTGTTCCATAGATGAACCTGCCTTTGATAGCTTATCTGCCTTTTCATTTCCCATGATGCCAATGTGTCCAGGGATCCACTGTAGTGTGATATTGATATTTAATGTTGTTATCATCTGGTGGATTATCACAATGAGTGTTGTCAACTCTCTTGGGCTGTTTGAGGTGCTGCTGTTAAGTGCTTGCAGAGTAGATTGGGAGTCTGTAAAGACAACAATATCTGATGGTGGTTGCACTCCTTCATATAATTTGTTTTCCACTGTCTGGAGTGCTATGGGGTCATAAAAACATCACAACAATAGGATCTCAAGCTGATCTGTCAGCTGGTCAACGCACCAACAAGTCATTAACTAAGAAAAATTTGGGATCTTCGCTCCTTGTAATGAACATTAAAAACCTGTGTTGTTTTGACCACTCGCTTATGCTCCTATATCTGTGACTATGACTTTATAATTGATGAACTCCATCGGGTATATTACAATGAACAGTTTAAATGATCATGAACTATATAAAACTTCTAAAAACCTTTACTGCTTAACAGTAGGCCTATTATATAGTCTGGACGTGGATGCGTTGGCCTGCTTGTCTTTGTGTGTTATTGTAAGTGAAAGTATAATCTAAATAAACCACATTAAAAAAAAAGGTCATTTAAAAAGCAATAGGAACAAGCAAAATACAAAAAAAATTACTTAAAAAAAACATACGAAATTCAATACACAGTGTTGTATAGCACACATCTGACCCAGCATTAGACAATATAAAAGAAAAACATAATAAAAAGGCAGAAAAAAAAATACATCAAAAAGATATTATTTTTTTTTTAATGTAAATTTGATGCTTTAAAAAAAAAAAGCAACAACTAAGCAAATAAAAAAAAAAAACATGTAAAATAGAATAAATGAGACTGTATAGAGTTGATAAAGTAAGCTTACACTGTTACACTAGAAACAAACAGATAAGTTTAAAAGTCAGGCCACTGATTTTAGAGATTTAATGTTATTTAATTAAGAGAATTCAAAACATAAATGAAAAAATTACAATGAGACCCCATGGTACCAAACACAGAATTTTTTTTTATAGTACTGGTAACTGAGGAAGGTTTATTACAGGCATGAGTTTGATCTTTTTGAAACTAATTCCTAAAAAAAAATGTTTTCCTAGGCAACTTCAAAACTACTTTGTCAACTATCCAGAGATTCAGGGGAATGAAATCTTAGACTATTTATAATTAAGGTAAATTTGAGAAAAATAGTAATTTCTTGATTATGATTTTAAAACTGCTTTTTTCTATGACATATTTATTATAATGTAATAATGTTGTTTTTTTCAGTTAAATTAAACTGATGCAAACAGTATTTACTTATTAACTTTGACTTACTGATTATCTATGATGAGTCTGGAATTATTATGTGTGCAGGATCTAAATTGTGGTGACCCATTCTGATTATTGTAAAAATGTTTTACATGTTTCAGATGTTCCTTCAGAGTTGAAAACAACTACATTCTAGCTTGAATGTCCCACAAGAAGATGTGGGGTGGCAGCAGGCAGGGGTCTAACCTAGGATCATGGAGACCACCAAACGATAGTCCAGAGTGTATATGATTGATTGAGAAGACAAAGAAGGGATGGATTACTGGAGCTAAAAGAAGGCATAATTTAACAATAGACTACTTTGGGGTAAGTTTCCGTAGCTGCCCCTACACTTTCTATGGTCTTATGTATTGGTTTTCTCTAGACTGTTTTTGTTTTTTTGTTGGTCTCTATTACATACACAGTTTAGTTCATAATATAAAGATATTTATATTTAACTCTATATGAAAAAGTTTATGTTAATATGTATTACAAGTGCTATGCCCCTTTGCTTGGGTTTGAAATGCCCTCTGTGTCAAATGAGTTAGCCTTAGTCAAGATAGCAACATAAAAAAAAAACATTCTTGAAAATGAACTCTACAAAACAAATATATTTGTTCTAGTTTCTACTAGCCTTAATTAACAGTTGACTGTCTAGATTTTACTTTTCTGTTGAATGAAATTTAGATGTTTATTTATTTATTATTTTTCTTTGGTTTATCATAACATAAAGCTTGCTCAGTGCTCAGTTTAAGCTCTTTGGGGAACATGTGGGGAGAAGCAGTATTTCTGAGAAGATTTCCATGCTGTTTCCAACCCTTACTTAACCCTTTCTGCAACATAGCTCAAGCCAAATCTAAATTGAAAATTTATGAAAATGTGTGGTGCTTACTGGAATTCTAAATCCAGCCCCCTTGAAAGGTAGCCAACTGGTGTATGCCCCTCAGCCCCACAGGGACTTTGTATAAATCTAACAACTAATTTTAATTTATCTTCATCAGATATGGAATGAGAGAGGCTATAGTGTTGATTATATAAATATGTAGGTCTCAGCTGGGGGTGCACAGCCACGGAAAATACTGCATTCCTAACTTATCTTGGTACTTATTATAAAGGTAATTGTCTACATTTTATACTATACTATCTTTATAAGACATACTGTATAATAATACTTGTATATTTTTGGAAAAAGTGAAGATCTTTGTTTTTACCAGATCATATTGGATGTATCTGATAGTTGTCCAAGAGTTAAAGATTAGTTTCTTGTCATCAAAAGGCATCACTTATTCTATAGTGAATCATTGTAGAAATGATATAAAAAGTATTCTAACTTTTAATGTATATTGACATTTTTTCTCAAGTGATCATAAGGACAATCTTCTATAGCTTTTAAACATATCAAAATATTTTTTGAATATATAATAAACCAGATGGTTCATAAATAAATAGATTATTGAAATTCAACAGATTGTATATTTAGGGTCATATTTTCCAAATCATTTTTGTTTTTGAAATTATTAGTTCTGTTAGAAGGCCTGCATACAACATTTACCAGACATCTTTGTTATCTCTCTATTTGCAGACTTTGAGAAATGCATTAGATTTAAACTTACTTTAGACTTAGGTCCTCTCGAGCCGTTCGGCGCATTGGGCGGCAAGCTGTCTCCATAAAGATCTGTCACTGGCAATGTCTGAAGCCTCCTCCCACCTGGTGTGTCGAGTTTGCCGTTTCTATAGCAATAGTGGTTTTACAGGGTGGGGTCGCTAGCCCCACGCCAAACCCTCCTCCTTTTTCACCCGAGCTTGGGATTTAAATGGCTTTTAAAAATATTTTAATTCTAGCACATGATAGAGGATGGGATATTGCTCATGACATCTTAAAAGATTTTTAAAAAAAATGAGCTAAATCTGTTTATGCTATTGGGTATGTTGGTTAAGTTTTTTACTCCCCAAAACTAGTGATGATGAGATAGAAACAGATAAAAAGACAACACCACATAATTATTTTCAATTTTCCCTAATGCCATTAGAGAGGGGGAATGGGATGCCTCAATCGGCCAGGAAAACCAATGACTTAGTAGAGTTGAAGTAACTTATTAACATGCATGACTAGATTGATCATGAAATGCATAGGACATAATTATATTCTCTTTTGAAGTAATGCCTGTAATCTAGAAGATATAAAGATTGTGTTGTCCTGTTCTTTTTGGTCTTCCTCTGTGCCTTGTGCCTGTGGGTTCCCATCTAAAGCCTGAATAGCTCTTTTGTTGGCATTTTTATTTTAGGTGTAACTTGTGTATTGTTCACTATTTATTAAGTTTTGAAAGTGGCTGAGTTTGGAAAGACCTAATCAACTTTCTAACAAACAGCTCTGCTAGCTTGTAGACATCTAGGTGAACATATAAGGATATCTAGCATGTAATAAATTCTATGAAACTTTTAAAAGAATAAGTATATTATTATGAGGTTGTTTTTAGAATAAAGGCATATATTAATATATTTAAATAGTTTGTACATTTTGGAAAGTGTTATGCAAAAGTGATTCTGTTCACAGCTGCCATTATCCAAGGACATATGATTCTCTGGAGGCTTACATCACTGGAAAAAGTCTTTGGGCCCCTGAAGATTACAGTACATGTAATGCTGCAAAAGGAGGAGGATGCTGGGCCAGGGTAAACACTCCATAACATAATGACATAGTGAATGAAATAACATTTTATTTTAGTGTATAATAGTTGTAATTTTAGTCTAAAATATTTAAATAAATGTTACAGTATAAGCCAGTTCCTGAATTAGCTTGTCACAATGCACATTCAGCCAAAGTTAAAAATTCTTGAATAAAGTTATCTCTATTGTACTTAAGCTAGCTATATCCTGTATAGTCAAAAGATTGGCAGCAATTCTCTCTGCAAATGATGATGTGCTGATTCATAATGGAACATTTGATTTTTTAATGGGGGGGGGGGGGGACTTGCTAAGTGGTTAAGTGCAACTGCTTTAAGCTAGAGTTTTCAGGTTCAAATCTTGGTGAAGATTGTTTTTGAATTTCAGGATCTTAGAGTGCCTCAAGTCCATGCAATTCTAATGACATTAGTTGGGGAAGTAAAGAAGGTTTATCATTGTGCTGGCCATATCATGATACCTTTATAACTGTAGGCCACTGAAACAGATGACATTTACATCATCTGCCCTATAGATTCATCATCATCATCACTCCTTTGAGTTCCTTATGGAACATAGGGCCTCGACAAAAACACGCCACTCTCCACGGTCTCTTGCTAGCTTTTTGATGGTGTCCCAGCTCTTCCCGGTCTTCTCTGCTTCTTCAAGTACACTGCGTCGCCATGTTCATTTTGGTCTTCCTCTGAGTCTTGTTCCCTGGGGGTTCCACTCTAAGGCCTGCCTAGCTCTGTTGCTGGTATCTTTTCTAAGGGTGTGACCAATCCATCTCCACTTCCTCTCTAAGATCTGCACTTCTATATTTTTCTGTCCACTCATCTCCCACAGTTTGGTGTTTTCTACTTTGTCATACCAGTGTATTTTTAGGATATTTCTCAGGCATCTGTTGATGAAGGTCTGTATTTTTTTTGTTGTGGCTTCAGTTGTTCTCCATGTTTCAGAACCATACAGTAGGACAGCCTTGACATTAGAGTTAAAGATTCTTAGTTTAGTCTTGTTTGAGATGTAAGGAGATTTCCAGGTTGGTTTTAGCTGTGTAAATGTCTGACATGCTAGATTTATACGGCGTTTAATGTCTTCATCTGTTCCACCTGATATACTGACTACACTCCCAAGGTATATAAAATTTTCTACTTGGTCTATTGTCTGAGAATTCAATACTATGTCTCCACTTTGTTTATTGTTTACTTTAAGTACTTTAGTTTTTTGGTGGTTTATTTTGAGGCCTACTCTTTTTCCTACTTCGCTTAAAGCTGTGACCTTTTCTTGCATATCCTGTAGTCTGTGTGATAATAGGGCTATGTCATCAGCGAATTCCAGATCTTCCAGCTTTTGTGTGAGAGTCCATTGGATTCCTTTCCCTGCGTTAGAGTAGGCTTCTTTTGTGACCCAATCCAGTACTAGAAGGAACAGGAGTGGTGAAAGAAGACATCCCTGTTTGACTCCTGTTGTGACTGGAAATTCCTCTGACAGCTTGCCACAGTGGGTTACTTGGCAGGTGAAACCATCATAAAGGTTCTTGATTATGGTTATTATTTTATTGGGATCCCATAATGTCTCATTACAGTCCAAATAGATTCTCTGTCGACACTATCAAAAGCTTTTTCAAAGTCAACAAAAGTTGCATAGAGAGGAGATTGCCATTCGACACATTGTTCTACAATTATCCTGAGTGTAGCTATTTGGTCAGCACAAGATCTCCCTTTTCTGAATCCGGCCTGTTCTTCCCTTAGGTGTTCATCACATGCTCCCTTTATTCTGTTTAGTAGGATTCTGCTAAAAATCTTGCTTGGTACTGACAGCAAAGTGATGCCTCGCCATTTCTCACATTGTGATAGATCTCCACTCTTTGGTATTTTTATTAGCAAGCCCTATAGATTGCAAGTTTTAAAAGGCATTCTTATTACATTTTAATCCGCAACTATTCTAAAAATTATAATCATTTTTTCAGACATTTTTTCTTTTCTGAGCCACTAAATTGATGATTATGTTAAATCAACAATTGATTTTAAAATAATATTTCTGATTTACTTTGATGCAAGAAAAGGCTAATATTATAAGCAATACTTACTATAGTCAAGTTATGCACTTTTATAAAGTATGCTAAGCAGGCTTAAACAAAGCATAAAAAAAGAATATTTGCTATTGATCTTTTAGAAAATGGGGCTATAGAATATACAACTATATATTTCTTATAATTTTAATGAAGGTTTTTTTGTTTTTACATTTTACCCTCAAATTTAAATCAAAACTATGTCAATAGCTATATGTCTTCATAAGTTATAACTAATTTAACATGTATTTATCTTTGGAATGTTTGTAAATTGTTTTACATGTTTCGGATGTCCCTTCAGAGTTGAAGATAGTTTACTTCCTAGTCCAAACCTCCCGCAGGGTGATGGGGGATGGGAGAAGGCAGGGTTTGAACCAGAGGCCCTCGGTAAATCCGATTGACAGTCCAGCGCGCAAACTGCACGACCTGGCAGTCAGGATCGTTATCTGGGTAACTATTGTCTGATAAATTGAAATAAAGATTAAGTCTAGAAGAAGTAAAACTATGGCATGCATCCTGTCTGGAACTATCTATTCACCTAAATAGATATCGATTTAATTCCAATAACTTCGATAGTAAAGCAGTTAACTTGCTATGTTGTGAGTCTTTTTTTTTTTAAAAAGAAAAAAAAAATGAACCATCTGTTGGTGCTTCTGCTCTGACACTGAAAAAAAAGTAGGTCTGTTGAAGTTAATGAATAATAAAAACAAAGAAGAATATCCAGATTATACATGATTACATTTTGTAGTGTCATTCAATAAGGAAATCTACTTGAATTGTAAGCATGTTTCTAACCCTAAATATTTACTATATAAATAAATTATGGCTTTCATATAGCATGAAGCTTATAGCATGCTCAGAGCACTATGGTCCAATCTCATTTGTGGACCAGTGGGAGTAGGTTTTCTAACTGCCTTAAAGCACTCAGTAAGCACAACTCAACTCTTGCCCCCTTCATAGGCAGCCAAGCTAAGCCAAGTTCAAGCGTAGTTGGCCTCTTGACCACGCTTCCTACTAGGCTCGATTGGTTACCTTGGTTGTGGAAAAGGAAATATTTAAAGTTCTTGAAGTGTTCAGTATCCTCATTTTGTAATTAAACCTGATGCATGATGGACATTAATATTTTTACTTTATATTTTCATATGTTTCCAACTGTGAATTGCCTCTTACTTTAAAATTTAGCTCTAGCTGGATAACTTTGTGCAATAAAAAATTATGTTTAGATTTTGGAAATTATAATTTATGTGCTACATTCACTATATACTTGTAGAACTATTGCTTGGAATCTAATTGCAAGTTTCTACTGTCGACTGTCATACTAGATATGGTCTTATGACTGCATTAGAACCTTGGTCAGACAACTATAATGTTTGCTCCCCCCCCTCCCTCCCTTCATAATGAAAGCAGGTAAATCTTTCATTTAGAGCCAAATTATATAAGCCTTACCGAATTTATACAATAAAAGTGTACTGAGCATGTTATAGTAGAAAGAAGACACATTATAGAAATCTTATATATAAGAATTTGGATACCAAGAAAAACAATCTTTTCTGTAGTGAAACTAGATCTGTATGGATAATGGTTTGCTTTTAATGTTTAACAATACAGCCAATCAACCTTACTGGTACATCTGGTAACAGGTACATCTCTTATGGCTAAAATGACCAGTGTGTGTGTTTTGTGTTTTGTGTGTGCATGTTGTTGGTTTTGAAAAAATGTTTGATGTGACTGCCAAGGCTTTTTACAAATCTTTTGTATATGTGTATGTGTTTTTTTTTCTATTTTTTTAAATTTTATATTGTAATCGGAATTCTTAAATGGTGGGGAAAAAATGTAAACCACTATTTTGACTGTCAAAAACAATAAACCTAAAAAAAAAAATTTTGTAGTTTTAAACAAATTGAATCACACTTATAACATATATAAAATATAGATTTATAACATATTGAATCACACTTATAACATATATAAAATATAAATTTATAACATATTGAATCACACTTATAATACATACAGGCTAGCTGCCTGGTCGTGTGGTATATTGTTTGGACTTCTCGATGGTCCTGGGTTAATACCCTGCCTGCTGTCATCCTGCTGGAAGTTAGGACTAGGAAGTAAATTATCTTCAACTCTGAAGGAACAACTAAGATATGTGAAACATTTTACAAACATTTTTTTGTCTTCCTTTCTCAGCACATACAACTCAATTTACTTCTATTGGCTGGAAATATTTAAAGCATGACAGTGGCGTAGGTAAATTACCAAATAGTGGATCTTATGTTGGATTGATCAGCCCTGATGAACTGACCTGACCATTGTAATTGAAACCATAGTGAGTAATAATTTCTTAAAAGCACTCTTCTTACCTCCCTCCCCTCCCCTTAAGATTCTAAAGAAAAAATTTGTCAGCATGTTACATTACTAGACTGTAAGACTCTTTATGACATATCTGTCAGACATACCTACAGGTTGGAAAACTTATCTATTTGACATACCTAGATGACATATTAACTCTGATTAATAAAAGAAAAAAGTTTTTCAGACACAATCACTTTATTTGTATTTCAGACTCATGACCACTCTATCTGTATAGGTCCTGGTATACCCTGGGATGATGTTCACCCACAACTTTTAACTTGAAATCTTAAAGGAAGTTTTGTAAGTATATTTCATTAGATTCTTCTGCTTAAAATAATTTATAACAATAAAGAAAAAGTTAAAGACTGCTATTGCATGAGGCTTGTATTTAAAAAAAAAAAAAAGAAAATATAATTACTGACAAATGAATTCAAAAGTTTGATGTCAGCTGGCAGAATATGAACCTGGCACCATTATTATTATTATTATAGCTTTTATATAGCGCTACTTTCATGCTTATAGCATGCTCAGAGCGCTTTTTGGTCCAATCTCATTTGTGGACCGGTGGGGGGGGGAGGGGGTATCTAGGAGTTGGTTTTCCGTGCTGCCTTTGGGCGCTCAGTAAACACATTTCTGCCCGAGTCGGGTGTCGAACCTCGAGCCCCCTTCTAGGTAGCCAAGCCAAGCCAAGTTCAAGCGCACTTGGCCTCTCGACCACGCTTCCCACCATTGTGAAAGATAATCCAGTGTGCATACTGCACAACCAGGCAGCCATCCAGTCTTAAAAAGAATGTGTTAATTAATCATTTTATTTAGTTTTAAATTAGACTGTTTTATGTTTTATTTGTATCTCTTTTCTATGGACTTTCTTTTGTTTTAACAATAATTTATTACCAGTTATATAAATTTACCAAAATGTTTGCAGCTAAATATCACTACCATTGTTATCTTTAGGCTAAACTAACAAGCATGAATGTCTGGTACAGTAAGATAGGGTTAATGGTCAACCTGACATTATGGTTCATTCATTGGGACAGCTAATGGTGAGTCAATTCTATTTTTAAATATTAAATTAATCTGATGAATTCCTTTGACTCTTTTTGTATTACGTATCAAACTTGGCAGTGAAACAAAGACCAAGGAAAAGAAGCATAACTTAATTTATTTAGGTGATAGAGTAGCAGAGCAGGCCTAAAGTGTCTAATGCAGAACATTCTTAGGACATAAGCAATGTATTCATATCTTGTACCTTTGCTGAAATGTTAACAGACAGAAATTTAAAGTAGGGAATCCACCTGGGAAATAGTTTAAAGAGTGTTGGTAGACAAAAAGATTTTAAAAAAATAACCATAGACTTGCAATGAAAAAAAAAAGAGCCTACTGCTGTGCCACACCAGTTGGTTAAAAGAAAGACTTAGCAAAAGAAAATCTGGAGATGCTTTAGTAATAAATAAGTCAGCACTTTAATATTGTATTCATATATTTATATTCAAATTATCACATTCCATCTTTCACAGTTTGTGTCTGACCAAGCAGTTCTCAAGTTAGGGCTTGATGAAGTCTACAAACTGACCATTATATCTACTGGACAAAAAGGATCATATTCTGACCCCCTCCCTCCCAACCATTTCCTCTGCCTTATCTTGATGACTTTGAAGGTATACAATTTTTGAGAAAAAAATCACAAAAAAAAAATTTAAATGGAGGTGCAGTGGTTAAGTGGTAAAGCGCTTGGCTTCCAAACCGTGGGTCATGGGTACAAATCCTGGTGAAGACTGGGATTTTTAATTTCTGGATTTTTGGGCGCCTCTGAGTCCACACAGCTCTAATAAGTACCTGACATTAGTTGGGGAAAAGTAGAGGCGGTTTGTCATTGTGCTGGCCACATGACACCCTTGTTAACCGTAGGCCACAGAAACAGATAACCTTTATATAATCTGCCATCTCTTATGTCATGAAAAAAATTATTAGAACAGTTTATGACATTATGTCACATGTTGATAGATGAATTCCCAAAACTTTTATGTACATAGAACTGTTGAAAAAGACAATTAGAGTTGAACTTAGTCCAACATAATTATTCCTTGAATGAAATTGGCTTTTCATTGTGAATATTTTTGTCCATTGTCACTGCAGAGAACCAAAAATGTAATGAAACTGTTCTTATTATCTCCTGCAATTTTAAAACTAACCTATTAAAATACTTTCTGTTAGTAAACTGAGCTTGAGAAAACATTATATAAAATGAATTAGAATGATACTTAAAAAAACCAAGCTTACTCTATGTTGCTCAGAATCCTAAACATTTCTCTTTGAAACTTTTTGGAAGGAATCTTTTAATGATTAAAGCTGTGGTATATAAATAAGATGTAATTATTTTTATTTTTTAGGGTACAAATGCACTTGGAGCTTTTGATGGTGTTCTGTTCAATGCAACAATTCCCACATCTCCAGCAGCTGGCTTTGCAGCTATTGGCGCAGACAGCTATGGCTTGGATAATTTTGCCATGTTGCAGTTAATTCCTTGCCACTCTGGTACTGTGTGTGATACAGAACCACCTTCACATTTATTTTTCTAATTAGACATTAAGCTTTCCATGTGCTGAAATTTAGCATTGTAGAACGGGAAATAAATTGTCTATGACAGTTCAAAGGGGTGCCCCTGTAAGCACTATAAAGATTAACTCGGGCACCTTTTTGCCATAGAGGAAAGTAGGTTGTAATAGGGTTTATGAAAACACTGCACTCATCTTTTATCTTCAGCATCATTATTATTATTAAACCATTACTCAAATTTTGCTTTGTTATTTTGCCATGTAGAGATTTACTGCTGCTGGGGTGAACAATGCTTAAAAAAATACAAATATGCTGTGTTTTTACTTTGGCCCAGCGGTGGCTCACACATTTATGTCTTTTGTATTTTTCTATACCAGTTCTGTTACTGTGCAAATGCAAAAAAAAAAAAAAAAATACAAGTTGTTGCACTATTGATATTTTTTATACTAATTTTTTATTTATATTATTAATTATTTATTATTATCTAAGCATCTGTTTGTATTTGAGCTGGGTAATGAATATAGATTCTTAAATTTAATTGTTGTTTGTTGCTTTACTCACTTTTAAACTGTGACCATGTAAATTTTGTCTAGATGGAGAATGGTAATGTCTTAGTGTTAATGATTAGATTGAGAATGTTAATGTCTTAGTGTCAATGATAACAGTGAGAATGGTAATGTCTTAGTGTCAATGATAACAGTGAGAATGGTAATGTCTTAGTGTCAATGATAACAGTGAGAATGGTAATGTCTTAGTGTTATTGATTAGATTGATAATGGTAATGTCTTAGTGTCAATGATTACATTGAGAATAGTAATGTCTTAGTGCCAATGATAACACTGAGACAATCATTAGATTGAGGATGGTAATGTCTTAGTGTCAATGGTGTAACACTATGATTAGAGTGAGATGCACGAGATGATTTCAGTTGACGTGAAAATGGGTCTTACACATTGTCGAGCAAAGAGGTACCATTTTTGATCACATGACCACGTTTTTTTAGTAAGTTAGCGCCATAATGTATCAAGAGACGTAGGTGTCTCTGTTTTATGAAATTGGATTAAATAATATGAGTACCTAATTGGAGCTTTTTCTATGGATGTAGTTTGTATTTGATGTGAAATAATTCGTGATGATATTTTATGGCTGAGATTGCCTACTTTATGAACTATTATTTGATGTAATAAATATTTGTCTGCCAGAGAGGAGTTTGTAATTATTTTATCCATAATATGTGATGTGTTTGATTAAGAATACAAGAACACAACATCAAGGCCAGAAGAGGCCCTTATACCATTCAATCAACATTCACACCATTCAAGACGGTACAAATAGTTAGATTGAGAATGGTAATGTCTTAGTGTCAATGATTACATTGAGAATAGCAATGTCTTAGTGTCAATGATTATATTGAAAATGGTAATGTCTTAGTGTCAATGGTAATTTTTTAGTGTCAATGATTAGATTGAAAATGGTAATGTCTTACTGTCGATGATTACATTGAGAATGGTAATGTCTTAGTGTCAATGATTACATTGAGAATGGTAATGTCTTAGTGTCATTGATTACATTGAGAATGTTATGTCAATGATTAGATTGAAAATGGTAATGTCTTAGTGTCAATGATTAGATTGAGAATGGAAACATCTTAACCTCATTGATTAGATTGAGAATGGTAATGACTTAGTGTCAATGATTAGATTAAGAATGGAAGGTCTTAGTGTCAATGATTACTTTGAGAATGGTAATGTCATAGTGTCAATGATTACATTGAGAATGTTATGTCAATTTTTAGATGAAGAATGATAATTTTTTAGTGTCAATGATTACATTAGGTGTCAATGATTAGATTGAGAATGGTAATGTCTTAGTGTCAATGATTACATTGAGAATGGTAATGTCTTAGTGTCAATGGTAATGTCTTAGTGTCAATGATTAGATTGGGAATGGTAATGCCTTAGTGTCAATGGTAATGTCTTAGTGTCAATGATTAGATTGGAAATGGTAATGACTTAGTGTCAATGATTAGATTGCGAATGGTAATGTTTTAGTGTCAATGATTAGATTGAGAATGGTAATGTCTTAGTGTCAATGATTACATTGAGAATGGTAATGCCTTAGTGTCAATGGTAATGTCTTAGTGTCAATGATTAGATTGGGAATGGTAATGTCTTAGTGTTGATGATTAGATTGAGAATGGTAATGTCTTAGTGTCGATGATTACATTGAGAATGGTAATGACTTAGTGTCAATGATTAGATTGAGAATGGTAATGTCTTAGTGTCAATGATTAGATGGAGAATGGTAATGACTTAGTGTCAATGATTAGATTAAGAATGGAAGGTCTTAGTGTCAATGATTAGATTAAGAATGGAAGGTCTTAGTGTCAATGATTAGATTAAGAATGGAAGGTCTTAGTGTCAATGATTAGATTGGGAATGGTAATGACTTAGTGTCAATGATTAGATTGGGAATGGTAATGACTTAGTGTCAATGATTATATTGAAAATGGTAATGTCTTAGTGTCAATGGTAATTTTTTAGTGTCAATGATTAGATTGAGAATGGTAATGTCTTAGTGTCGATGATTACATTGAGAATGGTAATGTCTTAGTGTCAATGATTACATTGAGAATGGTAATGTCTTAGTGTCAATGATTACATTGAGAATAGTAATGTCTTAGTGCCAATGATAACACTGAGACAATCATTAGATTGAGGATGGTAATGTCTTAGTGTCAATGGTGTAACACTATGATTAGAGTGAGATGCACGAGATGATTTCAGTTGACGTGAAAATGGGTCTTACACATTGTCGAGCAAAGAGGTACCATTTTTGATCACATGACCACGTTTTTTTAGTAAGTTAGCGCCATAATGTATCAAGAGACGTAGGTGTCTCTGTTTTATGAAATTGGATTAAATAATATGAGTACCTAATTGGAGCTTTTTCTATGGATGTAGTTTGTATTTGATGTGAAATAATTCGTGATGATATTTTATGGCTGAGATTGCCTACTTTATGAACTATTATTTGATGTAATAAATATTTGTCTGCCAGAGAGGAGTTTGTAATTATTTTATCCATAATATGTGATGTGTTTGATTAAGAATACAAGAACACAACATCAAGGCCAGAAGAGGCCCTTATACCATTCAATCAACATTCACACCATTCAAGACGGTACAAATAGTTAGATTGAGAATGGTAATGTCTTAGTGTCAATGATTACATTGAGAATAGCAATGTCTTAGTGTCAATGATTATATTGAAAATGGTAATGTCTTAGTGTCAATGGTAATTTTTTAGTGTCAATGATTAGATTGAAAATGGTAATGTCTTACTGTCGATGATTACATTGAGAATGGTAATGTCTTAGTGTCAATGATTACATTGAGAATGGTAATGTCTTAGTGTCATTGATTACATTGAGAATGTTATGTCAATGATTAGATTGAAAATGGTAATGTCTTAGTGTCAATGATTAGATTGAGAATGGAAACATCTTAACCTCATTGATTAGATTGAGAATGGTAATGACTTAGTGTCAATGATTAGATTAAGAATGGAAGGTCTTAGTGTCAATGATTACTTTGAGAATGGTAATGTCATAGTGTCAATGATTACATTGAGAATGTTATGTCAATTTTTAGATGAAGAATGATAATTTTTTAGTGTCAATGATTACATTAGGTGTCAATGATTAGATTGAGAATGGTAATGTCTTAGTGTCAATGATTACATTGAGAATGGTAATGTCTTAGTGTCAATGGTAATGTCTTAGTGTCAATGATTAGATTGGGAATGGTAATGCCTTAGTGTCAATGGTAATGTCTTAGTGTCAATGATTAGATTGGAAATGGTAATGACTTAGTGTCAATGATTAGATTGCGAATGGTAATGTTTTAGTGTCAATGATTAGATTGAGAATGGTAATGTCTTAGTGTCAATGATTACATTGAGAATGGTAATGCCTTAGTGTCAATGGTAATGTCTTAGTGTCAATGATTAGATTGGGAATGGTAATGTCTTAGTGTTGATGATTAGATTGAGAATGGTAATGTCTTAGTGTCGATGATTACATTGAGAATGGTAATGACTTAGTGTCAATGATTAGATTGAGAATGGTAATGTCTTAGTGTCAATGATTAGATGGAGAATGGTAATGACTTAGTGTCAATGATTAGATTAAGAATGGAAGGTCTTAGTGTCAATGATTAGATTAAGAATGGAAGGTCTTAGTGTCAATGATTAGATTAAGAATGGAAGGTCTTAGTGTCAATGATTAGATTGGGAATGGTAATGACTTAGTGTCAATGATTAGATTGGGAATGGTAATGACTTAGTGTCAATGATTATATTGAAAATGGTAATGTCTTAGTGTCAATGGTAATTTTTTAGTGTCAATGATTAGATTGAGAATGGTAATGTCTTAGTGTCGATGATTACATTGAGAATGGTAATGTCTTAGTGTCAATGATTACATTGAGAATGGTAATGTCTTAGTGTCAATGATTACATTGAGAATAGTAATGTCTTAGTGCCAATGATAACACTGAGACAATCATTAGATTGAGGATGGTAATGTCTTAGTGTCAATGGTGTAACACTATGATTAGAGTGAGATGCACGAGATGATTTCAGTTGACGTGAAAATGGGTCTTACACATTGTCGAGCAAAGAGGTACCATTTTTGATCACATGACCACGTTTTTTTAGTAAGTTAGCGCCATAATGTATCAAGAGACGTAGGTGTCTCTGTTTTATGAAATTGGATTAAATAATATGAGTACCTAATTGGAGCTTTTTCTATGGATGTAGTTTGTATTTGATGTGAAATAATTCGTGATGATATTTTATGGCTGAGATTGCCTACTTTATGAACTATTATTTGATGTAATAAATATTTGTCTGCCAGAGAGGAGTTTGTAATTATTTTATCCATAATATGTGATGTGTTTGATTAAGAATACAAGAACACAACATCAAGGCCAGAAGAGGCCCTTATACCAT
Organism: Biomphalaria glabrata; assembly: GCF_947242115.1. NCBI lineage: Eukaryota > Metazoa > Mollusca > Gastropoda > Planorbidae > Biomphalaria > Biomphalaria glabrata. The sequence goes on from NC_074719.1 coordinate 46,940,646, forward strand.
TCAATCAACATTCACACCATTCAAGACGGTACAAATAGTTAGATTGAGAATGGTAATGTCTTAGTGTCAATGATTACATTGAGAATAGCAATGTCTTAGTGTCAATGATTATATTGAAAATGGTAATGTCTTAGTGTCAATGGTAATTTTTTAGTGTCAATGATTAGATTGAAAATGGTAATGTCTTACTGTCGATGATTACATTGAGAATGGTAATGTCTTAGTGTCAATGATTACATTGAGAATGGTAATGTCTTAGTGTCATTGATTACATTGAGAATGTTATGTCAATGATTAGATTGAAAATGGTAATGTCTTAGTGTCAATGATTAGATTGAGAATGGAAACATCTTAACCTCATTGATTAGATTGAGAATGGTAATGACTTAGTGTCAATGATTAGATTAAGAATGGAAGGTCTTAGTGTCAATGATTACTTTGAGAATGGTAATGTCATAGTGTCAATGATTACATTGAGAATGTTATGTCAATTTTTAGATGAAGAATGATAATTTTTTAGTGTCAATGATTACATTAGGTGTCAATGATTAGATTGAGAATGGTAATGTCTTAGTGTCAATGATTACATTGAGAATGGTAATGTCTTAGTGTCAATGGTAATGTCTTAGTGTCAATGATTAGATTGGGAATGGTAATGCCTTAGTGTCAATGGTAATGTCTTAGTGTCAATGATTAGATTGGAAATGGTAATGACTTAGTGTCAATGATTAGATTGCGAATGGTAATGTTTTAGTGTCAATGATTAGATTGAGAATGGTAATGTCTTAGTGTCAATGATTACATTGAGAATGGTAATGCCTTAGTGTCAATGGTAATGTCTTAGTGTCAATGATTAGATTGGGAATGGTAATGTCTTAGTGTTGATGATTAGATTGAGAATGGTAATGTCTTAGTGTCGATGATTACATTGAGAATGGTAATGACTTAGTGTCAATGATTAGATTGAGAATGGTAATGTCTTAGTGTCAATGATTAGATGGAGAATGGTAATGACTTAGTGTCAATGATTAGATTAAGAATGGAAGGTCTTAGTGTCAATGATTAGATTAAGAATGGAAGGTCTTAGTGTCAATGATTAGATTAAGAATGGAAGGTCTTAGTGTCAATGATTAGATTGGGAATGGTAATGACTTAGTGTCAATGATTAGATTGGGAATGGTAATGACTTAGTGTCAATGATTATATTGAAAATGGTAATGTCTTAGTGTCAATGGTAATTTTTTAGTGTCAATGATTAGATTGAGAATGGTAATGTCTTAGTGTCGATGATTACATTGAGAATGGTAATGTCTTAGTGTCAATGATTACATTGAGAATGGTAATGTCTTAGTGTCATTGATTACATTGAGAATGTTATGTCAATGATTAGATTGAGAATGGTAATGTCTTAGTGTCAATGATTAGATTGAGAATGGTAATGTCTTAGTGTCAATGATTAGATTGAGAATGGAAACATCTTAACCTCATTGATTAGATTGAGAATGGTAATGACTTAGTGTCAATGATTAGATTAAGAATGGAAGGTCTTAGTGTCAATGATTACTTTGAGAATGGTAATGTCATAGTGTCAATGATTAGATTGGGAATGGTAATGACTTAGTGTCAATGATTAGATTGCGAATGGTAATGTTTTAGTGTCAATGATTACATTAGGTGTCAATGATTAGATTGAGAATGGTAATGTCTTAGTGTCAATGATTACATTGAAAATGGTAATGTCTTAGTGTCAATGATTAGATTGGGAATGGTAATGACTTAGTGTCAATGATTAGATTGCGAATGGTAATGTCTTAGTGTCAATGATTACATTGAGAATGGTAATGCCTTAGTGTCAATGGTAATGTCTTAGTGTCAATGATTAGATTGGGAATGGTAATGTCTTAGTGTTGATGATTAGATTGAGAATGGTAATGTCTTAGTGTCGATGATTACATTGAGAATGGAAATGACTTAGTGTCAAAGATTAGATTGAGAATGGTAATGTCTTAGTGTCAATGATTAGATTAAGAATGGAAGGTCTTAGTGTCAATGATTAGATTGAGAATGGTAATGTCATAGTGTCAATGATTACATTGAGAATGTTATGTCAATTTTTAGATTAAGAATGGTAATTTTTTAGTGTCAATGATTACATTGAGAATGGTAATGCCTTAGTGTCAATGATTAGATTGAGAATGGTAATGTCTTAGTGTCAATGATTAGATTGAGAATGGTAATGTCTTAGTGTCAATGATTAGATTGAGAATGGTAATGTCTTAGTGTCAATGATTACATTGAGAATGGTAATGACTTAGTGTCAATGATAAGATTGAGAATTATTATGTTTAAGTGTCAATGATGACTGACTAAGTTTTGGAGGATGTCAGGAAGAGCATACCAGTTTACAGCAACTTCTATTAGTGACCATAAAAAGAGCAATGAAAAAAGGGCCTTAAAAGTTATTCAATTACAATCTTAGAAGCCCAACTACAAAGTACTGTTAAGTAGTAAACTCACTTTAATTTTTATAATAATACTTTGAAAAAGTTTTCTCTATTAAATCAATTATTTTATAAGAGTTAAACATACATTCTCTATGAAGAAAATATGGTTACAGGAGGCGAATCACAATATAATAATCTGTAGCGTAAACAAAATGTTACTTCGTTACCAAAGATTTGTTAATTTCACACAAAAATAAGCACAATGTCATTGTATTCACAAGAATTCATTCAATCTCGTTTTCACTATGCATGAAGATAAACATATTCACATTTTCTAAAGACTCTGGCGTTCAAAATTTTGCACAATGTCATTTTATTTGTACACGAAGGTAGCTGCAAAGTCTTGAGAAAAAAAAAGACTATATCTAAATCATTAAATTAAGCTTGGTCTAAGACTACCTTGCTTCTCATTATATCTTTTATACTTTGCTAATCTACTTATAAGTCATTAAGCTGCTTGGCTTTGTAGCACTGGCAAAGATATATATATATATTGTAACGTTTCTCACTACCCAGATTCTCTGCAAACTTTACCACACGACACAACAAATTCAAAGAACTTGACAACTCAGGGCTGAGTAATAGTTTAATATCAAATATAGACATTACGATTAGGATTTTATAACATTAGCCAATTGCGATTGAACTTGGTCCGTGAACGAATAAAAAATTACGGTTGGGGTTCGATGCTTAGTGGAGAATCTTATTAGGGGGTTGCAGCACTAAAAAGGTTGAGAACCGCTGGCCTATCTCAAGAGTTGCCCTGGCTGTAAACGTCATTGTCTAGGGGGTTGGGTAACTGGAAAGCGACCTCTAAGCCTTAGTTAGCTTCTTGACGACAGAAACATCTTAACTTGTAAAAGTGTAACATGAACATACAGGGCTAAATTTAACTATGTGGAGGCCCCCGGGGTAGAAATTTTGTAGAGCCCCGTACACTTTTTCAAAATCATAAATTAAAAAATCCACTTATTAATAATAAAACTATATGCCATGTTTTGGAAGAAAGAAACAAAGTAGGCCTACTTGTAAATTTATTCTACTTTATACTTTATAGACTCTTAAACGAAATTTTTATTGTATTTTTTTAGTTAAACAAAGAAGGTACATTTAATTTCTCTTTGAGTTTGTGGAGGGTAAGGTCCTGGTTTGACGCACAGCCGTTGAGATTCGAAACTGCATTTCTAAGTTGTAAGCATGATACAAGCATACACTTCTTTCTTGTCAATCGTAAAATTTAAAGTTTTGTCGGAAAAAATGTTCGAAACAAAAAACAACAAACATAAAAGTGGCTGAAACGTCAAAATTTTGAGACTTAAAATCTTGTGGAGGCCCCTTTCTTGTGGATTCACTGGGGCAGTAGCTCCACCATGTCCTGTCCTAAATCCGGCCCTATGAACATAGGCTACTCTTTAAATAGACACATCTCAGAACTTTATAGTTAATGAAACACTTTATTAACTATTCTACATATTTACGTATTAAGTAGTACGTCCCGTACGCAGATAAACGCAAAAGAAAATACAATACGCTCACCAACAAAGACTATCTACGATAAGACTTTCCTACTAATAAGCTCTCGACTTACTCAAACCCAAACTATAGTCTAAACTAACCCTCTGAAAGTATATGCACTCTCTCTCATTTGTGCCCCAGTCACCAACTCGCTCTCTCATCTGTCCTTACACACATTCACCTGGACCTGTTGACCAGGATCTTACAATCTCGTGCAACTATGAATTTAGCCCTACCATTATAATAACTAACACGGTTTGTTACACTGGTCTGTAAAAGATTAGTTACTTTATGTAAGACTGGGTGTGTATGATGTGTCTGTCAGATGGACTAGTAAGCAATCAATGAAATAATTACACGTAAGTAACATATCCGGTGGCGCTATGGTTGAGTAGTTAAGTGCTTGACTTCAAAACCTGGGGTCCTGGGTTCGAGTCTTGGTGAAGACTGGGATTTTTAAGCGGTTAGTCGTTGTGCTCTATAGCTGTTGGCGAACTATAATAATTTTCTCTGAGTGCTGTGCAAACTGCGTTGGTAGCCTAATAATTTAAAGTCGTAGAATAAGCCAATCATAACTGTAATTAATCAACTTTTTACTTGACAGCCAATTAAATTAGTCCACCGATATATCATCAGTCGAATCTACACCTGTTTATTATTTAAATTTGTTTTGAGGTCAATTAACAAACCTATTAAAGCACATCTTGTTTATTCTTTATTATGATATTGTGTTCAGATATGAGGTGATGAAGACAATACAATATTTTATTTTACAAAAACATTTTCTTTTAGTTTACAATCTACTTCACATTATCTTCCTTACTAACTCTAATATTTTCACATGCATTTAAAGCTTAAATATATATAGATTACAGACATAACTTCAAAAGAGAAGATAAATATGTCCTACGCATTTCATGTTTAAATCTAGTCAGTGGCGTCACTATGGGGAGAGGCGTGTGGTGCAAAGCCGCACCGGGTGGCACCCATCAGGGGGTGACACCCAAGTGTAGAAAATGCACTTTCCCCAAAAAACAACTTTTAAAAATACAAATTTCTACCTCGAATGTTTCTCACATTTTAGAATCAGCATGTACTAAACTTTCTGAATTCAGTTTGATTTGACTAGTAATTTTCCTATTATGAGAAAAATATTACGTTGTACACGCCACGGGAAAGAGATTATGAAGCTCAGAAATGTAGAAAAACGTTTGGCACCCGGGGATCCCACCAGACAACTCTGAGTGAGATTAAGGCGCTGATCAGTTGAGTGGCGAAAGTAACATTTTATTAATGCAAAATGTTGAGAAACACATTGACATAAGCGCTCGCGCGCTATTCGACACATAGGGTTGCAAGCTTTCTCCACAGCTACTTTCTGTAACGGACTTAGGTTAGTTCTTTGAGAGCTAATTTATGCCCAAACTGTAGTTTTCTACAAGCGTACAATTATTATAAAGTACACTCAACGGAGTAGAAAATTAGTATTTATTTACTGCAAACAATATAATATATAATATAATATATTACATAAGGGTATCATGACACATCATAGCATTACCCCAAATATTCAGTACGCACACATAGCAAGAATAATAATATAATATCTCCTTACTCTAGGCATAACATAATAACCGAAAAACAATCACCAACACCCTACTCAGACAAGGTCAGCTTTCTGACTAGACGGACCACAGGAATCCTTATTGTCCCCCCCCCCCCTTGAAAAACCCCGTGTTAAAAACAATCTACAACTCAACTAATAAAATAAACAAACACACACACACAATTTCACTTTTTACACACCCCTCTCTTGACAATATACAATTGGGGCATTTAAATAGCCCCTCAAAGAACTAACCTAAGTCCGTTACACTTTCCTCTTGAATCGGTGTGACACCATGATTAAACGTTGACGGCATGTTTTTGCGCTCCTCTTTTCGGCTTTCGTGTTAAGGATGACTTAAGTAAACATGTTTCGTCTTGTCTAATTGTCACAGTCTTAGTTGACATTGCATGATCTAAAGTTCACGTCATGTTAAGAGTTTAAAAGACACGTGGAATTCCTGATGTAGAAAACAGGAAGTAGAATGAATAAAGTTGACTTTGAGTTCAGTCAAGTCAAGTCAAGTCAGTAAGGTATTGCTCCCGGTCCAGGAAGGTTGGACGTTGCTTCCTGGACTGGTGTATATATATGTATATAGGATGAAAGTCGATGGACTAATGATTGTTGATTAATAATATTTGAGAGTTGATTTCATTATGTGCTTATTGAATATTAAGGTATTATTCGTATTTCAATGGAAATCTATAGTTGAAGCTCCAGTGTCACTAGTAGTAATTGTTCTTATTGTTACCCTCTGAGATGCGGACGTGATTGATACATTTGATACCGCTGCTATGCGGATAGGATTGTTTATTATTTCTTGACTTGTAGCACTAACAAGGAGTGCAGTGCATTATTATTGTAATAAAATAAACTTCATGTTTGTCTGCTGAAACGAGCTTCAGTTAGTTTATAATATTCGTCTTGTCACGTGTCTAGAGTACTTCAGGAAGCAAGAACTCAGCATTACACATTGACACTAATGATATATCTCACAAATGTCAATCGACGTTCAGTCGCCTCTTTCCGTAGACGGCGAATGCCTGTGCTGGAAAATATTTCTCTATTGGTAGCATTATCTCGGTATGTTATTCAAATGATCCTTCTCAGCCGTCACTGCTCAGTCTTTTTTCAAGGTGGCGTTGGGACAATGATTGTTTTGAGTAGGTGGATTTCATCTCCAAGCTAATTGATTTGTTTGTTCAAATTGGCCGTGCTTTTTGAAAGATGGCTCCTGCTTTCCAATCCGTGATAACACTGCCTAAATTCGGGTGTAACAAATCAATAATTTAGCTTACAGTTTTCTTGTTCAATTTTAAGAAACAAAAAAACCCCACAATAGTTGTTTGTTTTTAGGGAGAGATTTCGTTTTCCTTGGGGGGGGGGGGGGGGTGACACCGACCCTAGTGACGCCACTGAATCTAGCCATGCATGTTAATCAATAATATAATAAACTTTAGCCTACTAAGTAGTTGGTTATCCTGGCTGATACCACACTCTAATTTTTAGTACCCATTAGAGTTTGGTGGACTTAGAGGTATCATAAATATTCTGAATCTCAAAGCCCTTGTCTTTACCAGGTTCAGAAGTCATGTGTTGTAACCTTCAGCCATTAAAGATGTAGTGAAAGAAGTGTATACTAAAAAAAAAATGTATATGGGTTAAATACATTCTGTCGCATCATAACCTCAAAATGAATTTTTAAAATTTTTTTTTTTTTTTTCGACCACATTTTTCACCTGCGGTCACATTATTTTTCTTTTTTTTTATGAAAATTAAACATATTGAAAATTTTTGCAGCCTATTACCTATGATATACTATCAATAAACTACATGTGAAAAATTTTTAGTCTAAATTATACAGAACTTAAGATCTTGAGATTCTTGTGGACAACATGCACCTAAAAATACATTTTGAGAAAAACGCATTTAAAGTTTTTAAAATGATATAAAATATTTATTGCAACCATAGGAAATAGGAGTTATAGTTATAGGAAATAACAGTTTTCCTATTTCTGATGTGATGGTCTGATTATGTTTTTTGTATGGCTGTTTTAGTGCCTCTGATCTCTTAAAGTGTGACACCAAGATGTAGTGCCATCAGGACACAACCTGTGGTTATGATCTAGGTCTGAGCTCATCATATGAAAAAATGAGCCCATAACAGCCAGCTTCATTTTTTTGAATGTCAGGAGCATTTTGGCGCAGAACTTTGGAATAGTTATTTGTAATTTTTTCAATTTTTGGCTTTGTAAGCCTATAATTTAGTTCTTTTTTGTTAGACATTTTTAAATTGTTCAAAGCATTAAACATTCTTTTTGAGATGTGGTTAATACAGTCCTCTTTTAAGATTTCTACATCATATCCTGAGTTGGTAATGGCAGATGAATGTGATTTACTATCGCCATCACACAGCATCATGCCATAAACAAGTTTTCTGATGCCACAGAGTGAGAACAAATTTTGGATGCTGCTGCGGCCTCCATTGCATTTGCTGAGCCACTGAAGTTTTTTTGACACATATGCTTAGAGGCATTTGTGCCAATTCCTGAATGAGATGAGTGGCCCCTTTTATGCCAAGTCCCATCAAAAGAAACTGTAATAACAGGACAGCCTGTTGAACTTATTCTATCATCTGTAGTCAGAGGTTGTGAAATGTTTCTTCCATGCACAACAGCAGATGCCCTAATCATACATTCTTCACCAGCTTCAATTATAGCAGTGTTGACTATGTTAGCTAGATTGTTATAAGTATTTCTGTGCATGCAGGGCATACTCATAAGTCCACAAAACCTATCAAATTTAGAATGCGAGATTCCAGATTCTTGTAATGCAGCGACAGCGCGGACATTAATATCCAGATGAACATTATTACTTTTTTTTTAGGTCCAGTCAGGCCACAAATATGTTTCACAATTTAGGCATTTGATTTTAATCAAATGAGCCATGCCTTTTGATTGTGTGATGCACATGGTTAATTTTTTGTCGAAGCAATGTGGACAGCACAACAAGGAGACCATTGTGGTCAATTCCATTGAATTCATCATGACGTATATGAAATCTTCAGGCAGCCTCTTATTGGTGTTATCAGCGTTAGTAATTGCAGTTAGAATTATTTTTCGTTCAGCTGCACTTGCAGGCTGCGTTGTTGCTGCTTCAGATCCAGCTGTATCCAAAACAGAGCTGCAAACAAATAAAAAAAAATTAGAGGTTCTTTAAAAAAAAATTCAATAGTATGAAAGTACACGTCACATCTATTTATGTACAACATGAAGATTATTTTAAATTTTATAATGCATTTTAGGAATCACATATTGTATTAATCATCAAAAGTAAAAAATGTAAAGAGACATGTTACATGTAGATCTATATAACATGGTTCATACAACTTTTGTGAAAATGAATTCCAGACATTTATCTTATGTTTTCCAGACTTACTAACAGTAAAAAGGATGGCTACCTGAGCATGCCATATGTGCTCTGGACTGCTGTATTCGTGATCTTGGGTTCAAACCCGGCCAATAACTAACCCCTGTCGTACTGTGGGAGGTTTGGACTAGGGTGTAATAATAATTTTCAATTATTAAGGAACATACGATACAAGGGGGAAAAAAAGTTACTAATCTTGTAGCACTTAGACTTGGGAAATTTAATAGGCCCTATATAGTTTAATAGGCCTAACTTAGTTGTAAAATCTTATTCTTAATCTCATAACTAGTCCAATAGTTTTATAATTTTTATATAGATATTTAGTGGCTTAAACATTAGACACTAGTTAAAAAGTAAAGACTTATTTAGACTAGCCTAGGTTAGAGGGCCTACCTCTAGTAGGCCTATAATTCTATTGGAGGAGATAATTTTAAATAAAGATCTAGAGATAGATTAACTGTATTGAACTTGAAATTTAATTTGTAGTAGTGGCTTACTTATGTCTAATTCACAATAGGCCTATGTGAATACTGACTTGTTTTTTTTAACGGGGTAAAAATTGATAATATTGATCTAAATCTATATCATAACCATACTAGATTATAATTATAGATCTATATGCTAAGTATGCTAGATCTAAATCTAGACTTAGATCAAGACTAAATCTAGACTTAGATCAAGACTAAATCTAGTAGTAGATCTAGTATTCTAAGTCTTTTTAGTTTTTGAGTTTAGACTCAAGATCTATATTCTACATTGAATAGATTTGGGGAAAAAAAAAAGGGGGGGGGGTAATCGTGCATAGATCGAGACTAAATCTAGTTGCAGACCTAGTAATCTAAGTCATTTTTGTGCTCTAGTCTTTTATCTTTTAGTTTAGACTAAGATCTAGATCTATATTCTATGTTGACTAGATATAATATAACTTTTCTTTATTTAACTGGGGAAAGGGGGGGGGGGGGGGAATTGCGCATAGATCGAGACTAAATTAGGTACTAAATCTAGTAGTAGACCTAGATCTAGTAATCTAATTCGCGCATAGATGAAGACTAAATCTAATTCTAGACCTAGTAATGGAAGTCATTCTAAAGGCCTAGTCTTTTAGTTTAGACTCAAGTGTGCATAGACAGCTGCCAAATAATTAACCTAAAAAACTAGGGGCCTTCGATGGGAAGTTTTACCGATCTTATAGGCATATTCTATGTTGACTAGATATATTATAATATAATTTGTTTTCTTTATTTAATGGGAGGGGGGGGGGTGTAATCACACATAGATCGAGGCTAACATTAAGGCTAGTAGAAAACCTTGATCTATTAAGAAGTGGTGCATAGATCAAGACTAAATCTAGTACTCTAGTCTAGTAGAATTTAGAATTTAGTAGATCTAGTAGACCTAGAACAGATATAGATCTAGTAATAAAAGTCACGCATAGTCATAGATCGAGACTAAATCTAGTAGTAGACCTAGATCTAGTAAACTATCTAAGTCGCGAATAGATCGAGACTTTTAAATCTAGTAGTAGACCTAGATCTAGTAAACTATCTAAGTCGCGAATAGATCGAGACTTTTAAATCTAGTAGTAGACCTAGATCTAGTAAGTCATTCTTGTTGCCAAATATTTTTGGTTTAGACTCAAGATCTAGATCTAGACTCTCTCTATATATATATTCTATATTGACGTCATTGACGAGATATATTTGTTTTCTTTATTTAAAAAGGGGGGGGGGGGGGAGTTTCGCCCATGCATAAATAAATCTAGGCCAAAAACTTCCCGACCTTTGGTAGCCTAACTGAAATTTGATCGACCATCTAGATAATATAGAATAACATCTTCTAATCATCATCTTTTTTGAAGTAACGTCTGTATTATATAAGATAACAGCATTCATAATAAACTAGTTACTAGTCTAGGACTAGATCTATTACTAAATCTGATTTAAGTCTACAGTACACCGTCTAGAAATTGGCTGGCATTTCACCGACATGCCGTGGATTGCACGTGCTTTCACAATAGAAAGATCTAGTAGGCCTATTAATGGAAGCCTCTATGCCCAACTAGATCTAGCAGCCTAGCATTTTACCGGTTACGGCGCCTGAGGGCTGAATGACATCGGATTAATTTTTTTTTTTAAATTCCAGACTTTTTCCAGACATTTAACAAAATTGCCTCGAAAAGTAGCAATTTTCCAGACTTTTTTAAGATTGAAATCTGAATTTTGAAATTCCAGACTTTTTCCAGACCGTGTACGAACCTTGATATATGTATTAGATCTTAAAAAAAAAAAGACCAAGTTGAAGTCCTACAACTACATGATAATTTAGATTTAGAATCTAGATCTAGATGTCTAGATCTAGTCAATCTAGAATATCTAGTCATTCTAGTAAACTAGCTAGATCTAGATCTAGTTCTAATGTAATCTATGTCCCTAATCTATACTAGATCTAAAAAAGGATAGATCTCTATGTTTGCAATCACTTTCATGATATTTATTTAATGTCTAGATCTATATATAGATCTAGATGTGATTCATTGAAATGATAAACACGTTGCGTTTGTCGAATTCAAAGATTGATGAAGCAAAGGTTTCATTATCTCTGTATTTTATTTTTATGATTTTATGTGTAAGCACACGCTGGTCTAGTAAATAAAAAACTCTAGATCTAGACTTACCTTTGTAATTATGCATTTGTCTTTGAAGCATGTCTTCCTCTGGGCTTACAGTAACGTTTTTTCTTTCCAAACATATAGATCTAACCTTTTGTTGACATTTCTGAGTTTGAATAATGAATCGAGTGTTGATGTGAGGGAAGCTTTGTTTACAGAAGGACCGGTTCACGTCATGTGCGCATGCGTGCAAATTTTGTTGTCATAGTTACCAATGTAGCTTTGATAGTGCGCATGCGTAAATATGGCTTAGTGAGTGTGTATATGAGGATATAGGAAAAAAAAAGAGGTGACGTATTTTGAAAGTTTATATTTATAGAATGAGAAACCATGCTCATAATCGGAACTAGAAAAGTAGACCTTTGTATCGATACCATCTGTTAGGGATGAGAGCGTACATTAGCTTATCAACTTTAGCTTACAAAATGTTGATTTTTAACCAAAACATCAAAATTTTGCTTATACATCTACTTTTAAAATACAAAATTGATGTATAAAGCGCTGTTTTTTTAGTATTCTGATAGGGAATTCGTTTTCTAGACATTTTAAACTATTAAAATCAATGAATTTTAAAATATCGATATTTTTGACCTAGATCGATGTTTTCTCACTGTGCATCCCCCTTAACTACTCAGAAGTCCGATTTTAAAGATCCATCCCCCCAAAAAAAAAAGCACAAGCCGATTTTAAATAGCCACTACAAATAACAAACAGGTCGATTCAAAACAGAAACTACGAATAATGTTCATATGGAGTCCAAGCAGCGGCTATGAAAAATGCACAAGTCTATTCAATCAGCCATCACCAAAAGAGTAGAAGTTGATTCTAAGTAACCACAAAAAAAAAAAAAAAACCAACATAGGTCCAATTCAAAACAGTCATTACAAAAAAGTCGATTCCGAAAAAGCAATCATAAAAAAAAATGGATTACAAACAACAATTAATTTAAGAAATTTCTTGATTCGAAGACAAGCCTTATTAAGTCCTTAATTAAGATCATTCGGGAAATACCAAAAATAAAATACAAAAGCTTTAAAGCAAGCCTGCAGGTTATCACTATAGGTTGTTCCAAGATTTCGAATCTGTCAACAACTGTTCTTACTAAGCATCTAGGAGGTAAAAAGAACCTGTGCAAGAAATTTCTTTTTAATAGGTGCGACAATGTAAGAGATTTCTTGGTTTTCGAAGATAAGCTTTATAATTTCCTTATTAAGTTGATTGGGAAATATCAAAAATAAAATACATAGCTTTCATAGCAAGCCTACGGTTTTTCGCAAATTGTGGTCCCAACGTTTTTATTCTATCGAAACCCGTTCTTAGTAAGCATCAGGAGTTAAAAGAAACCTGTGTACGAAATTTCACGTAAATAGAAGCGACAGTTTAGGAGATATCTTGATTTTCGAAGACAAGTCTTATAATCTCCTAATATTTATTTATAGTTGATTTGGGAAATACCAATAATAAAATACAAAGCTTTGATAGCAAGCCTGTGGTTTTTCGCAAATTGTGGTCCCAACGTTTTTATTCTATCGAAACCCGTTCTTAGTAAGCATCTAGGAGGTAAAAGGAACCTGTGTACTAAATCTCACTTGAATAGAAGCGACAGTTTAAGAGATATCTTGATTTTCAGAGACAAGCCTTATAACTTCCTTATTAAGTTGATTTGGGAAATACCAATAATAAAATACAAAGCTTTGATAGCAAGCCTGTGGTTTTTCGCAAATTGTGGTCCCAAAGTTTTGATTCTATCGAAACCCGTTCTTAGTAAGCATCTAGGAGGTAAAAGAAACCTGTGTACGAAATTTCACGTAAATAGAAGCGACAGTTTAAGAGATATCTTGATTTTCGAAGACAAGTCTTATAATCTCCTAATATTTATTTATAGTTGATTTGGGAAATACCAATAATAAAATACAAAGCTTTGATAGCAAGCCTGTGGTTTTTCGCAAATTGTGGTCCCAACGTTTTGATTCTATCGAAACCCGTTCTTAGTAAGCATCTAGGAGGTAAAAGGAACCTGTGTACTAAATCTCACTTGAATAGAAGCGACAGTTTAAGAGATATCTTGATTTTCAGAGACAAGCCTTATAATTTCCTTATTAAGTTGATTTGGGAAATACCAATAATAAAATACAAAGCTTTGATAGCAAGCCTGTGGTTTTTCGCAAATTGTGGTCCCAAAGTTTTTATTCTATCGAAACCCGTTCTTAGTAAGCATCTAGGAGGTAAAAGAAACCTGTGTACGAAATTTCACGTAAATAGAAGCGACAGTTTAAGAGATATCTTGATTTTCGAAGACAAGTCTTATAATCTCCTAATATTTATTTATAGTTGATTTGGGAAATACCAATAATAAAATACAAAGCTTTGATAGCAAGCCTGTGGTTTTTCGCAAATTATGGTCCCAACGATTTTATTCTATCGAAACCCGTTCTTAGTAAGCATCTAGGAGGTAAAAGGAACCTGTGTACTAAATCTCACTTGAATAGAAGCGACAGTTTAAGAGATATCTTGATTTTCAGAGACAAGCCTTATAATTTCCTTATTAAGTTGATTTGGGAAATACCAATAATAAAATACAAAGCTTTGATAACAAGCCTGTGGTTTTTCGCAAATTGTGGTCCCAACGTTTTTATTCTATCGAAACCCGTTCTTAGTAAGCATCTAGGAGGTAAAAGAAACCTGTGTACTAAATTTCACTCGAATAGAAGCGACAGTTTAAGAGATATCTTGATTTTCGGAGACAAGCCTTATAATTTCCTTATTAAGTTGTTTTTGAAATACCAATAATAAAATACAAAGCTTTGATAGCAAGCCTGTGGTTTTTCGCAAATTGTGGTCCCAAAGTTTTTATTCTATCGAAACCCGTTCTTAGTAAGCATCTAGGAGGTAAAAGAAACCTGTGTACGAAATTTCACGTAAATAGAAGCGACAGTTTAAGAGATATCTTGATTTTCGAAGACAAGTTTTATAATCTCCTAATATTTATTTATAGTTGATTTGGGAAATACCAATAATAAAATACAAAGCTTTGATAGCAAGCCTGTGGTTTTTCGCAAATTGTGGTCCCAACGTTTTGATTCTATCGAAACCCGTTCTTAGTAAGCATCTAGGAGGTAAAAGGAACCTGTGTACTAGATTTCACTTGAATAGAAGCGACAGTTTAAGAGATATCTTGATTTTAGGAGACAAGCCTTATAATTTCCTTATTAAGTTGATTTGGGAAATACCAATAATAAAATACAAAGCTTTGATAGCAAGCCTGTGGTTTTTCGCAAATTGTGGTCCCAACGTTTTTATTCTATCGAAACCCGTTCTTAGTAAGCATCTAGGAGGTAAAAGGAACCTGTGTACTAAATCTCACTTGAATAGAAGCGACAGTTTAAGAGATATCTTGATTTTCAGAGACAAGCCTTATAATTTCCTTATTAAGTTGATTTGGGAAATACCAATAATAAAATACAAAGCTTTGATAACAAGCCTGTGGTTTTTCGCAAATTGTGGTCCCAACGTTTTTATTCTATCGAAACCCGTTCTTAGTAAGCATCTAGGAGGTAAAAGAAACCTGTGTACTAAATTTCACTCGAATAGAAGCGACAGTTTAAGAGATATCTTGATTTTCGGAGACAAGCCTTATAATTTCCTTATTAAGTTGTTTTTGAAATACCAATAATAAAATACAAAGCTTTGATAGCAAGCCTGTGGTTTTTCGCAAATTGTGGTCCCAAAGTTTTTATTCTATCGAAACCCGTTCTTAGTAAGCATCTAGGAGGTAAAAGAAACCTGTGTACGAAATTTCACGTAAATAGAAGCGACAGTTTAAGAGAGATCTTGATTTTCGAAGACAAGTTTTATAATCTCCTAATATTTATTTATAGTTGATTTGGGAAATACCAATAATAAAATACAAAGCTTTGATAGCAAGCCTGTGGTTTTTCGCAAATTGTGGTCCCAACGTTTTGATTCTATCGAAACCCGTTCTTAGTAAGCATCTAGGAGGTAAAAGGAACCTGTGTACTAGATTTCACTTGAATAGAAGCGACAGTTTAAGAGATATCTTGATTTTAGGAGACAAGCCTTATAATTTCCTTATTAAGTTGATTTGGGAAATACCAATAATAAAATACAAAGCTTTGATAGCAAGCCTGTGGTTTTTCGCAAATTGTGGTCCCAACGTTTTTATTCTATCGAAACCCGTTCTTAGTAAGCATCTAGGAGGTAAAAGAAACCTGTGTACGAAATTTCACGTAAATAGAAGCGACAGTTTAAGAGATATCTTGATTTTCGAAGACAAGTCTTATAATCTCCTAATATTTATTTATAGTTGATTTGGGAAATACCAATAATAAAATACAAAGCTTTGATAGCAAGCCTGTGGTTTTTCGCAAATTGTGGTCCCAACGTTTTGATTCTATCGAAACCCGTTCTTAGTAAGCATCTAGGAGGTAAAAGGAACCTGTGTACTAAATCTCACTTTAATAGAAGCGACAGTTTAAGAGATATCTTGATTTTCAGAGACAAGCCTTATAATTTCCTTATTAAGTTGATTTGGGAAATACCAATAATAAAATACAAAGCTTTGATAGCAAGCCTGTGGTTTTTCGCAAATTGTGGTCCCAACGTTTTTATTCTATCGAAACCCGTTCTTAGTAAGCATCTAGGAGGTAAAAGGAACCTGTGTACTAGATTTCACTTGAATAGAAGCGACAGTTTAAGATATATCTTGATTTTCGGAGACAAGCCTTATAATTTCCATATTAAGTTGTTTTGGAAATACCAATAATAAAATACAAAGCTTTGATAGCAAGCCTGTGGTTTTTCGCAAATTGTGGTCCCAACGTTTTGATTCTATCGAAACCCGTTCTTAGTAAGCATCTAGGAGGTAAAAGGAACCTGTGTACTAGATTTCACTTGAATAGAAGCGACAGTTTAAGAGATATCTTGATTTTAGGAGACAAGCCTTATAATTTCCTTATTAAGTTGATTTGTGAAATACCAATAATAAAATACAAAGCTTTGACAGCAAGCCTGTGGTTTTTCGCAAATTGTGGTCCCAACGTTTTGATTCTATCGAAACCCGTTCTTAATAAGCATCTAGGAGGTAAAAAGGAACCTGTGTACTACATTTCACTTGAATAGAAGCGACAGTTTAAGAGATATCTTGATTTTCGGAGACAAGCCTTATAATTTCCTTATTAAGTTGATCTGGGAAATACCAATAATAAAATACAAAGCTTTGATAGCAAGCCTGTGTTTTTTCGCAAATTGTGGTCCCAACGTTTTGATTCTATCGAAACCCGTTCTTAGTAAGCATCTAGGAGGTAAAAGAAACCTGTGTACGAAATTTCACTTAAATAGAAGCGACAGTTTAAGAGATATCTTGATTTTCGAAGACAAGTTTTATAATCTCCTAATATTTATTTATAGATCTAGTATCGTATTATTTCCGACATTTGGATTTTTCCGGTATTTGGTTTCGCCCTTACCAATATAAACAACCATATTCATATTGGTTTACGTTCGATTGACGACTGCTGATAAAGTTTTCTGTACACTACGTGTGGACTTATTATTCAACTTCTAAATCTATATGTAGGCAAAAAACTTATAAATAGATCTTGTAGATTTGTAATTCTAGATCTAGATCTAGAACTTATAAGACCAAGACTTAGCCGGCAAGCTAGGCTGAGATGTGGCAATTCGATGATCAACTAAACAAATTATCATTTTTTTAATATTTAATCCTTGCCATAACTGATGCCTCTCAATCAAAACTTAGAAATAATTAGAAAAGTAAAGCCTATCAAAGCTTGCAATACACATGTGATCTAATTCTAGACTAGATCTATAGATTTATCTAGATTATCAACAGTTCGCTTTCAGTGGATCTGATTTCACGATAAGTATAACTACTACAAGTTGTAATCTAGTACAAGATCTTATCTAGATCTATAGGAAAGGCCCATCAGCGAAATGGCATACAAATCGAACACCTCCCGGTATTTTTTATCCATTCTTATTTATTTCAAAAGTAACTGCAGAACTAATAAAATGGTGTTACAAAGACATTTTTTTACATTTCCCACATATTCACTTTTGTTTTCCCTCAATAAAATAAAGCGTAGCTGAAGGTCAAAGTTGACATGTATGGAAATTTCATTCTCAAAACATTTCCAGATAAACGAGAATAGGTCCGAACTTAAGGTGATTTGCATATTATGCTTCTAAATTGACGAGGAAATAGTTAGCTAGAATAGCTAAGGCTATTCATTCCGTTGAAAAAAAAATATTATGGGGTGTTCGCTCAAAATGACCTTTTAAACTGAAAACCTATTCAGCGAAACCCCTATTATAAGCTTAAAAAGCCATTAATAATAATTTAGTTACTGATTTAATCTGTTTTTCTTTTTGTCTTATCTATTGTTATTGTTTGTAAACTGAAATATTAAAATAATAGGCCTATTTTTAACCTTAACCCAACGTCTTCGATTTCGAAGATTAAGGATGAGTGCATCACTACGTGTTTCACATGACTACGCCCAGTTGCGACCAGCATATTTTCCTGCATTTTCTTTCCGTCTAAAATGTTTGACTCGCAGCTCTCCAACAGTCTCTCAGAGGTCATATGCTGGCAGCTACTTTCCTCTATGCCAGTGAGGGTGAAATGACGCTTCAGTTGATCTTAACAGCACTTATACAGGATACGGGGGGGGGGGGGGGGGGGACCTCTGTTTTGCCCTCCTCCTTTTTTTTTAACTGTCTGGTTAACCTCTTGTTACTAATTAATGAGATTAATATGTGTATAAATGTTTAAAAGAAGTGCAGAATTCATTTTCACAGGGTAACCCCACCATTCTGAGATTAGGTTTTCAGATCTCCAAGAGTTTTCCAGGAGAAAATATTCGATTTCAGGATCGGAAAAAACGCGAACTATATATTTAGTAATAAATATGAGAGTTACCATATAATATACATTTATAAAATTACAAGATCTCTCCTGAGCCTTTCGTCTCCATGCCCGAAAACCAAGCTGTTGTAGATCTGTCTCCATACATCATCAATCCATCACATTCGGGATCTGCCTTTGGGTCAATCAGCTTGTGTGTGTGGGGGGGATCGAGTTGATGGCGCTTAAGTGCACTGAACATAATTTCTTAAAAAAAAATAGTTGAGTAACGAGAGTTTATGAAATGGAGAGTAGTACGACGTAGAGTAGCCTATAGGAAGGTGGCGTGATAGAATTTTGTAGTTTCTTTATTTCTTTTAAGAAAAAAAATTGATCGCAAGTTTCGTAGGCTATATAGACATCGGTTCCAAGCAGAGAAAGGAGATGTGGAGCACGAGAAAGTGAAAACAAATTTAGGCTTTATGCCACAAGGAGGACAATAGTTATAATGCTTCATGGAAGAAGTTAGATGATAGAACTAATTGAAGCATAATTTCCTATATTTTAACATGCTATTTCGCTATTTTTTACGGCCTTTCGCTCATTATGACTCCCGCGAAAATTGCGTTAGCTGATTATGTCCGACCCATACCGCAAGTTGACTTGAATTATAAATTTAATAGCTGATATGGAAAAAAGAGTCAAATTTAGTTTTATAGCCCAATAGGTGAGGAGTCCGCAGATGTTTTCATTATAAAATTCTAAACTAAAAACTGGCACAAAAGTGTTCGCTATTGGTCCTATCCCATAGATATGTATAGATCTAGATCTAATTTTCTTCTACAAGATGACTAGTCTAGATTCTAGGTCTAGTTCTAATTACCACTTTGATATTCACTTTGTAAATAAGACATCAACTACTCAGGTCAAACATTTGTTATTGTTGAAATAGATCTATATAGATCTATAAATAAATGTTAGCACTATTGTAGAAAAAAACAAACATAGAGTCTGTATAGATTTAGATCTAAATCTAAGTGATTTTTTTATCTATTTTTTTTTAAGAAATTATGTTCAGTGCACTTAAGCACCATCAACTCGATCCCCCCCCCACACAGGCTGGGCCTGTTCTAATTCTATATACAATAGATACTTAAATCTCTGGATATATAATATAAATAAAAAATAAATCACATTTTATTTTTTGTATCGGCAGTCTAGAATATAGAGTTAGATCTAATTTTTGATTTCTAATAAAAATGATGGTAAAAGAAATTATTTCGATACGACTTGACTATTGACATTGCATTTATAAAGCTAGAATTTTTCAGAATCTATAAATAGTAAAACTTTCATTTTCTAAGACTTAAACTCTGTCCAACACAACATTCATCACATTTTATATTTTTCAGATGAAGATGCATAGCGGGCTTCATTATATTGCTTTTGGAACAGAGCCACATACAGATTAATAAAACCAGCTCTTTTGAGTAACAGGAAGGACTTGAAAACTACATATTAAAAAACAAGCAGCAAAGAAGAAAATTTAAGGCAAGTTGTTTTTCTAAATATTTTGATTTATTATTTAAAATGAACTTCATTGTTTCTTTTGTTGTATGCATAATACAGAACAGGCAAATTATGAAAATAATCTTGACTAGAATTTTTCAATCTAGATTAGATTTAGATTTAACTTTTTAGAATCGATTTCCACAGGGGATGGGAATGGGCAGGGTTTAAACCCGGAACCATCGGTAAGTCTCAACAGTCCATCACACAAAATGCATGACCAGGCAGATATCTTGATTTGAATTACTAACTAAGATACTTTATAAAAAAAAACAACTAGTTCTTGGCGTCCATTGTTATTCAAACAGTTACATAGTTACAAAAATTGATCTTGAAATAAAATGTTTGTTTTTTTTAAATAAACAAGTTAACTAAAAAGACCTTACGATCTATAAGGCAGATGATGTAAAGGTCACCTGTTTCTGTGGACCACGGTTAACGAGGATGTCTTGGCCAGCACAATGAACAACCACCTTACTTTTCCCCAACTAATGTCAAATACCAATTAAACCTGGTTGGACTCAGAGGTATCCCAAAATTCAAAATACCAGTCTTTAACGAGATTCGAACCTGGTACTGCAGGTTTCACTAAGGGCCTCTTTTGAATGAATAGATCTACAATTTTCATACTAATAGATAAGATAATAATAATTAATATACAAACAATACTTCAATTCATTTCTTTTATTTCAACAAATAAATGAATGCATATTATGATTTGAATAAATATATCTTTAAAAAATACACTGTCTCACATTTACACATATTTATATATAATTTAACTACTATAATTATGAATGTACACAAATTATTTTTTTTAACACACATTATTTCAAATATTCTAGGTAAACCAGCCTATGTATTAGCTATGTTTAAAATTCATCCCACAACTGCATCTAAGACAGGGGTGGGCAAATTACGGCCCGGGGGCCGGATGTGGCCCAGCGGAATGTTTTATGCGGCCTGCTGACACCTACAGCAGACATGCCTATAGTCCCGCATTATGCGGAAACGGCCCGCAAAATCATCAAAAAAGCTCACATGTTCCGCCGTTCCGCATTCACGATTTTTTGTTCCGCCAAGTCTGAATTTTATCATTATTTATTAATAGTGCGAATTGAAAATACTGAGTGCAAAATAAAATATATATAGGTCTGTGTTTATTGTTTACATTTCATCTACTTCCGGACCCGGTGTGTCCTAAATTTACGAAGAAATGGTTGAAGACTAGATCTAGATCTACATCTAGTTCTAGACATAGATCTCTAGATCTAATGATCTAGTAGTCTAGGTCTAGATATTAGAATTAGATCTATTCTTAGAATCTAGTAAGTGCTAATTAGCCAAATATTCCATTCAAATCCCTTTCTTTTCACGACAATGGCTCTACTACAGTACTCTACTCTACTAGATCTATTATCTATCATCATCTAGATCTAGACCTAGACAATTTAGGAATCTAGTCTTAGTCTAGACTAGGCTACTAGATAGGTCTAGGTCACTAGACTTCTAGATCTAGAATCTAGACTAGATTTAGATTAGAATGAATAGATTTCAATAGATCTAATCTAGTCTAGATTGTTTTTTAGATTTTAGATGATTTTATTTTATTTGATAGATTATCATACTTTCATAGATGAAATAGATCTGACTATTCCAACACTAACTCCTTGAACTGGTTTCTAAGTAATCTAAGAAACTTTCAAAAGGATTTTAAAAAAAAAAACGTTATTAAAGATCTAGACCTAAATTAATTAATTAACTTGACTTAGACTTAGACACAGTAAGTCTAAGGCCTAAATAAGGCTATTAGATCTACTTTTCTTATTACATAGCCTAAATTAGTTTCTAGATCTAGAAGTAGGGCTAGCACTAGATAACTAGATCTAGAAGTAGACTCTAGATCTATCTAGAAATAGACTTAGAAGGTGATAGATCTCTAGATTCTAGATTTCTATGTATCATTATGTAAATTTAGTTCTTAATAAGTCTATTATAGACTATAGAACTATAGATTTAGACATAAATATTTAGATCTCTAATATAATTATTATAATCTGTGTTCTTAGACTTAGAGGAATTATTAGATATAGAACTAGTAGACTCTTAAATTATTTTAGATCTAGAACTATATACAAGATCTAGTGTGACTAGAGTAGAGCCCTAGAATTAGAAAAGGATAGATAATCAAGTAGATCTAGAATAATCTAGACTAGATTTCACTAGATCTAGTCAATAGATTTAGACCTAGTAGTAACAAATAAAAATTGTTTTTTTAGTTTTTGTTCTTTAGGAGGGTTTTTGGGCCAAAGTCTTGTTCGGGTCTCTTGATTTAGAATGCACCATTGAAGGACATGGTCAGCATTCTCTGGTGATGGGCAAGTTTCTCTAGTCCCGACATTTAACTTCCGGACATATATTGTCTCATTCAGTGAACAAGCCTTTTCCTTTGTGGAAACTAAACAAGCATTACTACTGGTCGATTTTGACTGACTGTAATTTGACAGCAGTCACAAGGATAGAAACTAGTAAGCTAGTTCCACAGTTCTGGAACATCATGCATGAGTGTAAAAAGTAAAATACTGCACATTAAGTACAACTGTATATTTGTCAGGATATTTTAATGTAAAATGACAACAGCAATTTGAAAAAAAAATTCGTAAAATTGGTTTAAATAATTGCTAACTCTTGTTGTAATTCCTTAACGTGAAGTGTGGGGAAAAAAAGAAACGTGAATATAATACAGTGTAAATATGAATTAAAAGACATTCTACACAGTTAGCTTAGAGTGTCTCTATAAGTTGTATATAAATATGCGGCCCGCCATTCCCAATTTTTAAAATAATGCAGCCCTCGATACAAAAAGGTTGCCCACCCCTGATCTAAGATATTCATGTACTGTTTTGGATGTTATGTATGTCGACATATCCGATTTGATTTTCTGGCCCAATAAGGAGAGTCTCAGGCCCAAAAAATTTATTTGTACTTATGACAGGAAGATGACAGTAATAAATGACTGTTTTGAAATTTTCATTGAGAGACCTAGCAGCGTTAAAGCACAGGCACAAACCTATTCTTCCTATTAGCACAACACAGTAAAATATCTGATTGGAACTCATTACTTTCAATAAATGAATTAAAAATATTTATACTAAGCTTTATAGTTTCTTTGGATTTAATAGCCTTTAAATTTTTATTTTTAGAAGTGATGTTGTTCACAAGAGAATCAAATTTAACTTTTTGTTTTTTAATGAGGTGATATCAATCTCAGAAACCTTAGTTGGCAAAACTTTTTTAAGCTCTGATGGATTTATCCAGTAAGATAATAAGCCTGTAACTGTCTTACTCTCTTTTAGCCTGGTGTTGGCTTCCAGCATAAATAAAGTGTCTGCCACATTTCTTCTTCTTCTTCATCGTTCTCATTGTTATGTTGGAGTGTTCATATGACTAGACCAGTACATGAGATGAACTGCGCAGTGGTTTCCAAATCAGGGAGCTCTCCATATAGTTTTCTTTCTATTGGGGTGATTTGGGGCCAATGTCTTATACAGGCCTCTTGGTAGAGAGAGCAGTTTTGGAGGACGTGGTCGGCATTTTCTGGTGATACTCCACATGGGCAGATTTCACTGGTTCCAATTTTGAGCTTCCGGAACATGTGTTGTCGCATTCTGTTGTGTCCGGTCCTGAGTCGAAAGATTAGACGTTGGTCTTGTCGGGATAGCTTATAGTAAGCGTCATCTTTCTTGTGATTTGGATGGGAGCTCGTCCATTTCTCATTTATTTTATCTACAATTAATTTCTTCATTTCTTCTGGATAGAGTGCAGAGTTTACTTGTGAGTTTGTTCTCCCACTCTTGGCGAGTTTGTCAGCCTTCTCATTTCCTGCTAGTTGTATGTGAGCTGGTATCCATTGAATAACAGTTTTTTTGCTGTTGTTGTTGAGCTTTGTAAGTGCTGTTCTGAGGTTTTTAATATGAGGGGAATCAGAGTTTTGCAAGCTTTGGAGGGTTGTTTTCACGTCTGTTAGAAAGACAATCTGACTGTGGGGGGAACTTGGATGATTTGCTAACATGGTAGCAGCTAGTGCTAGTGCTTCCCTTTCTGCTCTGTGACTGTCAGAGAACTCTCCAGTTGCAATGGATTTTTCTATTTTTCCTCCATCTGGCCATTCGATAAGTATTCCAGCTCCTCCATTTGTGGTGGCTTTATGGGATGAGCCATCCGTGTAAACTCTGATCCACTGATTGCTAGGGTAATTGGTATGTAGAAAACAGTTCACTATTTCCTTGAGCTCTGATGGTCTGTAATCAGATTTTCTTTTTATGTTTTCAATATGGTCCCTTATAGTAGGAAGAGGGCTTTCGTCCCAGGGTAGAGATTCATTATAGTGTATTGAGGATTCCAGAGTAATTTTTTCAAGTTGGTGTTTCTTTTTTAGGTTTAGAGATTCCTGTATGAAATTGGTCCTTTTGAGACATTTTTTTGTGCCAGTTTTGTGGATTTTTGTTCTGAGTGGGTGCCTCTCCAAGGTTTCCAATTTAGTGAATTGGGAAAGGATTTTTATTTCTCTTCTTTTATCCAGAGAGATCAGGGCAGCGGTTTCCTCCATAGCTCTTATGGGTGTTGTTTTGATTGCTCCTGTCATTATCCTTTGACCAATATTTTGAACCTTGTCTATTTTTCTTAGGTTGGTTTGGGCTGCTGAGCCCCATGCTGTGGCACCATACATATCTTACATAACTGGTATAGGCCTTTTTCAGGATGTTGTGATTAGCTCCCCAATCTGTGCCAGCTAATTTTTTCAAGAGGGATAGTCTCTGGATGCCTTTACTCTGTGTTTTATCTATTTGGTTTTTCCAGGTTAGTCTCGGGTCATATGTGACTCCAAGATAAGTAGGGCTGTCATTTTTTTCTAAAGCTTCCAAATCTAATGTTAATTTTATTGTTTGTTGTTTTGTTGACAGTGAGAATATGGTATATGTGGTCTTTTTTGTGTTGATGGACATGCCCCAGTCTTTGGACCAATTATTGAGTTTATCAAGAGCATCTTGTAATCGAAATTTCGATGTTCCTACATATTCTTCTGTGCTAATTATGGCAAGGTCATCTGCATACATGCTGCTTTTAACTTTTCTAGGTAGGTTTTGATTTAGATCGTTTATGAATATTAGGAAAAGTGTTGGGGATAGGACTCGTCCTTGGGGGACGCCATTTTTTATACCCACTGTGTGGCTTCTTTGTCCTTGCATGCAAACTAAGGCTTTTCTATTATTTAGGTATTCCTTTATCCAGTTGTACATTCTTTGGGATATGTGATGCTGGATTAGCTTGAGCAAGAGACCTTGTTCTCAGACTTTGTCAAATGCTTTTTCTTAAGTCAACCCACACAATTGTTGTTGGTTTCTTTTCTCGAAAGCCGTCTTCTATTTCTTGTGTGATGAAGGCAATTTGATCTTCTGTTGATCTGCCTTTTCTAAGCCAGCCTGGGCTTCAGTGAGTAGGTTATTTGACTCAAGGATCCATGTCTGCCACATGAGTGCAGGACTCACCAAGTCCAACTATACAAGAACAGTGGGCGAATAGAATAATACCATCTTGACTTATTACTATCCAGGGCTGCAGTACATGCTAACCACTGAGAGTGAAGACCTATTAAAAAGAAAAAAAAATTATTTAAAATACCTGTACATATCAAGACATTGGATCATATACATGTAAATACCTTTGAATATCAAGATATTAACTATAATATAACAATATTTATTACTTACCTTTGCTAGTGGTTTAAAAGCCATAACATCTTGAACCCAACCATCTAGGAACTGGTTGTAAGCTGCTAAACTCTTGTAAGCCTGTAGACATTTTCAAAAGTAAAAATAGCAATAACATTTTAATAATTGATTTAGAACTCTTGTAATATAAAGAATTGGTTGGACTTCGAAGCATCCTAAAAATATAGAAATTCAAAACCCTAGTTTACACCAAAAATTCAATTGAGACTAGTGAAGTGCTTCAGCCGCAACAGCCAAAAGGTTTGGGCTAAGGTGTAATTAGCTTCAAATCTTAAAAGAGCATTTGAAAGTTGTGAAAGAAACACAGATCTAGGACCATTAGATTTATCAACAAGTTACTAGTCTTGATGAGCCTAGTCCTAAAATAAACTTTAAAAAGTCTTCAGCCTGGATAGTAAAGTTTTCTTTGGTTTAGATGCTAGATCTGATCTATATAATACTAGTATCTAATAATAAGTAACTATTATCTGTAACTATAGTCCAAATATATCTTGTGCAGAGATGTGTTTAATGAGCGCCTAAAGGCAGCACTGAAAAACTCCCAGATACCCCTCCCCTCCGGTCCACCAATGAGATTGGACCATAGCGCTCTGAGCATGCTATAACTATAAGCATGAAAGTAGTGCTACATAAAAGCTAAATTTATTTATCTTATCAAGTGACCTAGAAGTGAAGACTAGATCTAGCTATATCTATTAGATAAAAATTAAGTTTCATATGCTTAAAATATGCAGCAACAGAGAGATGTAGATTTTAGATGTTATCTAGA